>NC_048569.1:41229890-41529890 GCF_013265735.2 Oncorhynchus mykiss
ACACAACATTATCATCGGCTAGATTAGAACACTGTCACGTAGGATACAGCAGGGGACCCCTCTCAGCAGGGGACCCCCCGCCGACCCCTCGCAGTTTGGGAACTACTGCTTTAGATCAATGTTTCTCAATCCTGGCCCTACCACTACACACCTGATTCAAGTCAAAGGCTCGATGAGGAGTTGATTAGTTGAAGGAAGTGTGTGAGTGGTACAGTAGGGCAAAAACAAAAATGGCACCCTTTGGGTCCCAGGACCAGGATTGAGAAACTGTGCATTAGATCAGTGTATTTCAGCATTTGCTGTGGGTCACCAGGACCAGGGTTGACAAACAGGAGTCTAAACGACTATTGAGCAGACAGGACTGGTGCTACCCTGGTTTTGAACTGAAGAACTGCTGTACCAAATGTCTTGGGCTGGGAGAGGTAACAGAAATTAGTGGTAGGTGGGTACTTTGCTTCTGTAATAGTTGGGGAAACATTGGTACTGAACCCTGACCTGTTCACCGGACGTGCTGTTTCGACCCCCCCCCCCCCCCCCCCCCCCCCCCCTCCCCCTCCCCCTCTCCTCTCTCTCTGCCGCACCTGCTGTCTCAACCTTTGAATGCTTGGCAATGAAAAGCCAACTGACATTTACTCCTGAGGTGTTGACCTGTTGCACCCTCTACAACCACTGTGATTTGACCCTGCTGGTCATCTATGAATGTTTGAACATTTTGAAGAACGATGGTCACGTTACTCTTATACTCTCCACCCAGCACAGCCAGAAGAGGACTGGCCAGCCCTCTTAGCCTGGTTCCTCTCCACCCAGCACAGCCAGAAGAGGACTGGCCAGCCCTCAGAGCCTGGTTCCTCTCCACTCAGCACAGCCAGAAGATGACTGGCCAGCCCTCAGAGCCTGGTTCCTCTCCACTCAGCACAGCCAGAAGATGACTGGCCAGCCCTCAGAGCCTGGTTCCTCTCCACTCAGCACAGCCAGAAGAGGACTGGCCAGCCCTCAGAGCCTGGTTCCTCTCCACCCAGCACAGCCAGAAGAGGACTGGCCAGCCCTCAGAGCCTGGTTCCTCTCCACCCAGCACAACCAGAAGAGGACTGGCCACCCCTCTGAGCCTGGTTCCTCTCTAGGTCTCTTCCTAGGTTCCTGTCTAGGGAGTTGTTCCTAGCCACCGTGCTTCTATATCTGCATTGCTTGCACTTTGGGGTTTTAGGCTGGGTTTCTGTATAAACACTTTGTGACAACTGCTGATGTTAAAAGGGCTTTATAAATACATTTGATTGAATGATTGATACAGTGTGTGTTCATTTAAGTATACAGGATATCTACAATATAGCCATCAGCATAACTGACATCAAAGCATCACCAAGCTGTTTGCCCTGCCTCTTTTCCACTTTGTTAGCTCTCTCTCAATTCAATTTAAGGGCTTTTATTGACATGGGAAACATATCTCTCTCTTTCTCGCTCTCGCGCTCACTCCCCCCCCCCCCCCCCCCCCCATCTCTCTCCAGCCCTTTCTATCCTTTCATAATGTTCTCTCCCTGATGATTGGAAATGTCAGGGGTTGCCGTGACAGCGGGCAGTTTGGCAACCTGACTGATTCCTGTCACCGTGTGTGTGTGTGTGTGTGTGTGTGTGTGTGTGTGTGTGACATTGGTGGGTTGAGGCTGAAGTGGGGGGGGAAGGAAAGTTCTACAATGGCATGAGACTGACCTCATCTCTCACACACATTGTAAGACATCACATAAAACCAAAAAATTGCCCACTAATACAGGACTAGTAAAAGGCCCAGTGCACTACTTTTGTGAATACCTTTTTTTCATTCTGATTTTTCAGCATCCCTGCTTCCTGTGGCTATGTATGGGTCAAGACACCTATATCACTCGTGTAGCCTATTATACTCAAAGAACCAACTTTGTGGAGCACACACACACACACACACACACACACACACACACACACACTATTGAGTCGGGCTGGTTGAAGTGGTGTTGTAAATCAATGGTCTAGATCAGTGTAAAGGGGAGGGGACAGAATGGTTATCTGATTCCTAATGTCGTCCACTGAGAGGGAGGATATGCGACAGTTGAACATGATGTAATTCTCAAACACACACACACACACAGTGTGCAGGGCTAACGGGGCTAAGATCAAAGCCAGCGACGTGACTGAAGGGAGTTAGTCAGTAGGATGACACGCAAGGAAATATGATGTTAATATATATATATATATATATATATATAAGGATTGCCTGCTCGTGCATATGCATACTCATGATTTAAGGTAATCTGAATCAGGAAGTACCTGCAGGGGAATGGAATAGCACAGGAGGATACATCCCTTCTAACACCCTGAGAGAACAGACCAGTCATGAAGAGCACTGGACTGAACCTGCACCATAAAATCAAAGACCCCTGCACTCCTCTAGCTCACTCCAACACAAACATGAGCGAACACACACACACAGACGCCAGGAGGAATTTACAGTAGACAAGTCTTTCATCTCGGGAAGAAGATTGAAAGCTGTACGTAGAGTCCATTTGAAATAACATTTCTGTTCCATTTTTTTTCTCCTTCCAAAAATAAAAAATAAATGTACGTTTTCAGTTCGCATCTGGTTTGAGTCTGATTTTAATGAGCCAGGTGGTTTTATAACAATGTGTGTGTGGTGTGTGTGTGTGTGGGTGTTTGTTTGTGTGTGTATGTGCATCTATCTGTCCTCAAGCTGGTCTGTCCTCTGCAGCTGCTGTCACAGACACACACGGCACAAGCAACACCCACACACAGCACCCGTAACACACACGGCATAAGCAACACCCACACACAGTGAGCTGAGAGAGAGGACCTGTCACTGTGCATCTATCGACTGACACTGTCCCAGGGAAAAGCATGCACGCACACACACAAATACACACACACACACACACACACACAGCCCAAGGAACTGCAGTCTAACTGCAAACTGAAGTGAAGTAAAAGAAAGCGGAGGCATTTTAGCTCCACGAGACAGTGTGGGTTGACTAAGGACAATTGCTGTTCCCTGGGCTGTGTGTGTGTGTGTATTTGTGTATGTCTGTATGAGTGTGTGTATTTGTATGAGTGTGTGTGTATTTGTGTTTGTTTGTGTGTTTGTGTTTGTTTGTATTTGTATTTGTGTGTGTGTGTGTGTGTGTGTGTGTGTCATGCCAGGGGCTAGCTAGGTCTGGCAGACTGTGTCATCCTCCTGTGCTTTCCTGTCATGGAAAAAGGCCTTTCCCTCTTGTTTCTTTACATTTCACGCTAGAAATACTGTAGAACTCTAATTACATTGAATAAATTCAAAGACAAATGCCATGGAAATGGGACGTCAAACCCTTATCCGTGTCCTAATTTGCATAATGTAGGATTTCATCCATAAACATCTGCAGCTATTCATCATTGCCTACATGGGTGAGGCTGTCGTTTTGTCTAGACCTGGGTTCAAATACTATTCAGGGTATTTCAATTACTTTCAAAGACATTTGGAAGTAAGAACTTCAATATATTTTCTTTGAAAACACAAGGAGTTGAATATTGGAATGTATTTGGAAATACTCAAATACACAGACAAGTGTATATTCAAATATAAATATTTAAATATTTCATACATTTGAATCCAGGTCTGTTTGGAATTTGAAATAATGTATTTGGAAATAAGTATTTTGTATACATATTTTTTTTTAGTAAGCTTTTATAGAAAATTACTATTTGATTTGGGCCAGATTATTTGAAAATACTAAAATACACAAAAAAACAAGTATTTACACAACAAATAATCAAATACACATGTATTGAACCCAGTTCTGGTACTGTCAGGCATGTAATGCTGCAGTCGTAGAATTAGAGGGGTATTCCTGTCACGCCTGCTCCCACTCTTTCCCCCTCTTCTCGTCTCCAGCGTCGGTCCTTACATTCTGAGTCCAACCACTTCTAATTCTATGGATTTTCCACTGCCTCAGGAATCCTAACAGCTCTGGAAAATCTCTGTAGTCAATCAGTTTGTCTATACATTAACTGGCTAGTTTATTAATTACATCTAATACTGTCTAGTACCGTGTCGACACCCCCTTGCCTCCAGAACAGCCTGAATTCTTAGGGGCATGGATTCTACAAATAGGAAACGTTCCATAGGGATGTGGGTCCATCTGGCATCAGGCAGTTGCTGCAGATTGGCTGGTGGTACAACACCGCCACCAGCCTGTACAGGTGTTCATGGACTCTTGCTGCTTACGCCAAATCCTGACTCTGCCATCAGCATGACCCAACAGGAACTGGGATTCGTTGGGACAATGCAATTGTTTTCCACTCCACAATTGTCAAGTGTTGGTGATCGCGTGCCCACTGGAGCCGCTTCTTGTTTTTAGCTGATAGGAGTGGATCCTGGTGTGGTCGTCTGCTACAATAGCCCATCTGTGACAAGGACTGACCAGCTGTGCATTCCGAGATGCCGTTATGCACAACACTGTTGTACTGTGCTGTTATTTGCCTGTTTGTGGCCCGCGTGTTAGATTGCACAATTCTTGCCATTCTCCTTCGACCTGTCTCATCAACAAGCTGTTTTCGCCCACAGGACTGCTGCTGACTGGATGTCTTTTTGTTTGTCACCCCATTCTCGGTGAACCCTAGACACTGTTGTGCGTGAAAAGCCCAGGAGGGTGGCCGTTTCTGAGATACTGGAACCGGCACGCCTGTCACCGACAATCATACCATGCTCAAAGTTGCTTAGGTCACTCGTTTTGTCAAGTCTAACATTCAATCGAACAGTAACTGAATGGCTCGAAGCCTGTCTGCCTGCTTTATTTAGCAAGCCACGGCCACGTGACTCAGGGTGTGCAGGAGCCATCCACTTTCGTGAACGGTACCTAATAATATATACAGTGTATTCGGGAAAGTATTCAGACCCCTGGACTTTTCCCACATTTTGTTACATTACATACAGCCTTATTCTAAAATGGATTAAAAAAAATTGAATAGACATCAAATCACATACAATACCCCATAATGACAAAGCAAAAACTGATTTATTAAACATAAAAAACAGAAATACCTTATTTAAGTAAGTATTCATACCCTTTGCTATGAGACTCGAAATTGAGCTCAGGTGCATCCTGTTTCCATTGATCATCTTTTAGATGAGTACACTTGTGAGTACACTTGTGGTAAATTCAATTGATTGAAACGTTTGTGGTCATACGCACATCCTTAAAAACATTGGTGCTGGGATAATAAAGACTAGTATAGAACAAGACGGCCCGCACGCTGTTAAAGCTCCCAATTCATGGCTTTATTGACAACGTTTCGATCCGAAAGGAATCTTCGTCAGGTCAAACAAACAAACTGACAGATCACATCACAAAATATATAACATTTCACCTCACATGACCATTGCGGACATGACGCACGGTGGGTGCAAAAGCAATTTGTGCATCTCTAATAATTGAATAACAATGAGATGTGTACATGTAAACACAACAAAAAAAGAATCGTCCTCCCACTGTAAACTGCTTTAATTTTCAGAAAACTTAACATGTGTAAATATTGTATGAACATAACAAGTTGGACAAACTGAACAAGTTCCACAGACATGTGTCTAACAGAAATTGAATAATGTGTCCCTGGACAAAAGGGGGGTCAAAATCAAAAGTGACAGTCAGTATCTGGTGTGGCCACCAGCTGCATTAAGTACTACAGTGCATCTCCTCCTCATGGTCTGCACCAGATTTGCCAGTTCTGCTGTGAGATGTTACCCCACTCTTCCACCTAGGCACCTGCAAGTTCCCGGACATTTCTGGGGGGAATGGCCCTAGCCCTCACCCTCCGATCCAACAGGTCCCAGACGTGCTCAATGGGATTGAGATCCGGGCTCTTCGCCGGCCATGGCAGAACACTGACAAATCGGGCACAGATCGAGCAGTATGGCTGGTGGCATTCTCATGCTGGAGGGTCATGTCAGGATGAGCCTGCAGGAAGGGTACCACATGAGGAAGGAGGATGTCTTCCCTGTATCTCATCATTGAGATTGCCTGCAATGACAACACACTCAGTCCGATGATGCTGTGACACACCGCCCCAGACCATGATGGACCCTCCACCTCCAAATCGATCCCGCTCCAGAGTTCAGGCCTCGGTGTAATGCTCATTCCATTGACGATAAATGGGAATCCAACCATCACCCCTGGTGAGACAAAACTGTGACTCGTCAGTGAAGAGCACTTTTTGCCAGTCCTGTCTGGTCCAGCAACGGTGGATTTGTGCCCATAGGCAACATTGTTGTTTGTGATGTCTGGTGAGGACCTGCTACAACAGGCCTACAAACTCTCAGTCCAGCCTCTCTCAGCCTATTGAGGATAGTCTGAGCACTGATGGAGGGATTGTGCATTCCTGGTGTAACTCGGGCAGTTGTTGTTGGCATCCTGTACCTGTCCCGCTGGTCTGATGTTTGGATGTACCGATCCTGTGCAGGTGTTGTTACACATGGTCTGCCACTGCGAGGATGATCAGCTGTCCGCCCTGTCTCCCTGTCTTAGGCGTCTTACAATACGGACATTGCAATTTATTGCCCTGGCCACATCTGCAGTCCTCATGCCTCCTTGCAGCATGCCTAAGGCATGTTCACGCAGGTGAGCAGGGACCCTAGGTATCTTTCTTTTGGTGTTTTTCAGAGTCAGTAGAAAGGCCTCTTTAGTGTCCTAAGTTTTCATAACTGTGACCTTAATTGCCTACCGTCTGTAAGCTGTTAGTGTCTTAACGACTGTTCCACAGGTGCACGTTCATTAATTGTTTATGAGTCATTGAACAAGCATGGGAAACAGTGTTTAAACCCTTTACAATGAAGATCTGTGAAGTTATTTGGATTTTTACGAATTATCTTTGAAAGACAGGGTCCTGAAAAAGGCACGTTTCAAGTTTAGAAGTTCCAGAAAATAATATATTTTTACAAAATGACCAAGTAGGTGACCTGGAAGGCAAGACAAATCAAAATGACATATTCATGTAAGAAATGGTCTGATATCTCCTGACATCAAATTAAATTGATTGGACATGATTTGGAAAGGCACACACCTGTCTATATAATGTCACACAGTTGACAGAGCATGTCAGAGCATAAACCAAGCCATGAGGTCGAAGGAATTGTCCGTAGAGCTCCGAGACAGGATTGTGTCGAGGCACAGATCTGGGGAAGCGTACCAAAAAAATTCTGCAGCATTGAAGGTCCCCAAGAACACAGTGGCCTCCATCATTCTTAAATGGAAGAAGTTTTGAACCATCAATACTCCTCCTAGACCTGGTCGCACGGCCAAACTGAGCAATCAGCGGAGAAGGGCCGTGGTCAGGGAGGTGACCAAGAATCCGATGGTCACTTTGACAGAACTCAAGAGGTTCATCTTTGGAGATGGGAGAACCTACCATCTCTGCAGCACTCCACCACTAAGGCCTTTATGGTAAGTGGCCAGACGGAAGCCACTCCTCAGTAAAAGGTACTTCACAGCTCGCTTGGAGTTTGCCAAAAGGCACCTAAAGGACTCTCAGACCATGAGAAACAAGATTCTCTGGTATGATGAAACCTAGATTGAACACTTTGGCCTGAATGTCAAACGTCACATCTGGATGAAACCTGGCACCATCCCTACGGTTGAAGCATGGTGGCGGCAGCATCATGCTGTGGGGATGTTTTTCAGTGGCAGGGACTGGGAGACTAGTCAGGATCGAGGGAAAGATGAAAGGAGCAAAGTACAGAGAGATCCTTGATGAAAACCTGCTCCAGAGGGCTCAGGACCTCAAACCGGGGTGAATGTTCAGCTGGACAAGGACAACAACCCTAAGCACACAGCCAAGACAACGCAGGAGTGGCTTCTGGACAAGTCTTTGAATGCCCTTGAGTGGCCCAGCCCAAGCCCGGACTTTAAACCAATCAAACATCTCTGGAAGGACCTGAAAATAGCTGTGCAGCGACGCTCCCCATCCAACCTGACAGAGCTTGAGAGGATCTGCAGAGAAGAATGGGAGAATCTCCCCAAATACAGCTGTGCCAAGCTTGTAGTGCCATACCCAAGAAGACAAGGCTGTAATAGCTGCCAATAGTTCCTTAACAAAATACTGAGTAAAAGGTCTGAATACTTATGTAAATGTGATATATTATATATATATATATATATTTTTTTTTTTTACATTTGCAAACATTTCTAAAAACCTGTTTTTGCTCTGTCATTATGGGGTATTGTGTGTAGATTGATGAGTGGGAAAAATGATTTAATCCATTTTAGAATAGGCTGTAACGTAACAAAAAGTGAAAAAAGTCAAGGGGTTTGAATACTTTCCAAATGCACCGTATATTTGAAGGGTATTCCATGTTAAAACTGTCCAAATATTTTGATATGCAATGATTTTAAAAGCTTTGTTTTTCCTTTTGCCACCCTTGGGAAACTTTTTTGCTACTCCACTTATCCTGGATTCCCTGGTTGTGATATATGCTGATGTAGTGGGAGTTCTTTATAGAACATAGAAGATTCTAGAGAATTACATTCCCACGGGATTCCTTACCCTGACAGCTCGATGACAATGGATCCTCCTCTCCATCCTTCTATCTTCACCCTCTTTCCTCTCCTCCTCTCATCTCTCATTCTCTCCTGTCTCTCTAGTCTTCACTCAGTGGAAGCAGATTATAAAGCTTGGAGCTCTCCACATCCCCTCCCTCTATTCCTGTTGATGACTCTCTGTGGATATACCGACAAACACATGCACGATGCACAGGCGGTCTAATGACATAAGAGCAGATAAATGCTCAATACTAAGTCTGCAGAAAGCACACACACACAAACAGACAGGCTTAAAGCTCTGATATGGCAGTGCTGTCTGGAAACATCTTCCTCAGTCGCTGAAGGGAGGAGCTGACGACACACACCTCAGTGTGCTGAAGGAGAAGACCGCTAACAAATATGGCTATAGGAAAAGACTAAACGTCTTGTAGATTTTGGGACTATGCTGTGACTTCAGAGGGGTGTACAAGGGGAGGGTGAGAACACATACAGTGCCCATGGAAGTTTTTCACATCTTGTTACGTTACAGCCTTATTCTAAAATCTATAAAATCTATTTTTCCCTCATCAATCACAGTACCCCATAAAGACAAAGTGAAAACAGATTTGACATTTTTGCAAATGTAGTAAAAATAAAACACCTTATTTACATAAGTATTCAGACCCTTTGCTATGAGACTCAAAATTGAGCTCAGGTGCATCCTGTTTCCATTGATCAAGGGCCTTGGTCAGGGAGGGGATCAAAAACCCGATGATCACTCTGACAGAGCTCCAGAGTTTCTCTGTGGAGATAGGATAACTTCCAGAAGGACAAACATCTCTGCAGCACTCCACCAATCAGGCCTTTATGGTGGAGTGGCCAGACGGAAGCCACTCCTCAGTAAATGGCACATAAAAGCCGCTTGGAGTTTGCCAAAAGGCAACTAAAGACTCGCAGACCATGAGAAACAAGATTCTCTGGTCTGATGAAACACATATTGAACTCTTTGGCTTGAATGCCAAGCGTCATGGTGGAGCATGGTTGTGGCAGCATCTTGCTGTGTTTATCAGCGGCAGGGACTGGGAGATTAGTCAGGATCGAAGGAAAGATGAACTAAGCAAAGTACAGAGAGATCCTTGATGTAAACCTGTACCAGAGAGCTCAGGACCTCAGACCTGGGTGAAGGTTCACCTTCCAAGAGGTCAACGACACCAAGAACACAGCAAAGACAACACAGGAGTGGCTTCGGGACAAGTCTCTGAATGTCCTTGAGTGGCCCAGTCAGAGCCTGGACTTGAACCCGATCTAATATTTCTGGAGACCTGAGAATAGCTGTTCAGCGACGCGCCCCATCCAACCTGACAGAGCTTGAGAGGATCTGCAGAGAAGAATGCAAGTGTTCCAAGGTTGTAGCGTCATACCCAAGAAGACTCGAGGCTGTAATCACAGAGTAAAGGGTCTGAATACTTATGTAAATAAATTATTTCAGTTTATTTTATTTTATACATTTGCACAAAAAAATAAAAACCAGTTTTTTTCTTTGTCATGATGGGGTATTGTCTGTAGATTGATGGGGGGAGGGGGGCGGCATTTTTTAAATCCATTTTAGAGTACAGGTTGTAGCATGACAAAATGGAAGAAAAGTTACAAAAGAATAAAGACATTTCAAATGTCATATTATGTCTATATACAGTGTTGTAATGATGTGCAAATAGATAAAGTACAAAAGGGAAAATAAATAAACATAAATATTGGTTGTATTTACAATGGTGTTTGTTTTTCACTAGTTGCCCTTTTCTTGTGGCAACAGGTCACAAAGCTTGCTGCTGTGATGGCACACTGGTATTTCACCCAGTAGATATGGGAGTTTACCAAAATCGGGGTTGTTTTCAAATTCTTTGTGGATCTGTGTAATCTGAGGGAAATATGTGTCTCTAATATGGTCATACATTTAGCAGAAGGTTAAGAAGTGCATCTCTCTCTCTCTCTCTCTCTCTCTCTCTCTCTCTCTCTCTCTCTCTATCTCTATCTGCATGTGTGTGCGGGGTATTGGGGTGGGCTTGGGGCCATGGCAGTTCATAGCCCTCTTGATTAGCAGAGGGAAGGCAACAGTGCTCGTTTGAGAGAATGAAATTGTGTGTGCGCGCGTGTGTGTGATACACCAGGGGCAGCAGTCAGTCCGCCACAACAACAACATAGGCCTTATGCTAATGAACATTCTTTCTCCCTCTCCCTCTGACTCTCTCCTTTTGCCTCTCTCACTTCCTCTCTCTCTCTCTTTCTCCATCTCTCTCTTTCCATCCCCCCCCCCTCTCTCTTTCTCTTCCAGACAGCCCTGCTGTCAATCTACTGCTTCAATCACAGGTGCCATGACCTGAGGAGATGGATGGAGGTGAAGATGTGATATAGGTCAGGGCTGGGCAGATAGCTTAGGAGGTTGGTGGCACCTCCATTGGGGAGAACGGACTTGGTAATGGTAATTGCTGGAGGGGAATGTGTGGAATGGTATCAAAGACATCAATCATGGTTTCCTTAAACATTTAAATAGAATTTAGAATATGATCATTTTCACATATAACACACAAACAGACATAATACACTGACATACAGTATTAACCAGATAAATACTCTTAATAGTCCAAAAATATATATTGAGTCCTTCATCTACCATAGTCCCCGCACAACCTTCCAATTTATTATATTTAAATAGTTAAAATACTATTGTTTGCATATATATTTTGAATGGTTTCTGGTTTGCTCAGATACATTTTTCAAATTCTTTATTGCTCTAAATCGAAATGTTATTTGGACTATTCCTCTTTTCTGTCTTTATAACGCATAGACGTGGACAATTTATTACTAGTATTTACTTAATGTCGGTCTCTTACCAACTGAATACTGTTGTGAATAGAGTTTGGCTGTTTTAAATGGTGTACATTGTGAAATAAAATAAGCATTTTTTTTTCAATTATTGTGTTGATTGATGACCAGCCAAGTGTCACACCCTGATGTGTTTCACCTGTCTTTGTGATTGTCTCCACCCCCCTCTAGGTGTCTCCCATCTTCCCCATTATCCCCTGTGTATTTACACCTGTGTTCTCTGTTTGTCTGTTGCCAGTTCATCTTGTTTGTCAAGTCAACCAGCATTTTGTCTCAGCTACTTCTTTTCCCCCAGTCTCTCTTTTTTTCACCCTCCTGGTTTTGACCCTTGCTTGTCCTGTCTCTGAGCCCGCCTGCCTGACTACTCTGTCTGCCTGCCATCCTGTACCTTTGCCCCACCTCTGGATTACCGACCTCTGCCTGACCTGACCCTGAGCCTGCCTGCCATCCTGTACCTTTGCCCCTACTCTGGATTATCAACCCCTGACTGCCTTAACCTGTCGTTTGCCTGCCCCTGTTGCTGTAATAAACATTTACTTTGACACAGTCTGCATCTGGGTCTCACCTTCAAACCTGATAGTACGAACTGGCCATGACTGACCCAGCAGTCCCAGGACAGCTGTGCGACACCATCTCCTCTCAAGGAGCAACCATCTGGAGGCACGAGGAACTGCTTCGTGGCCTTAGGGAGGGGGTCCACACGTTGGCTGAACGCCATGACCGGGCATTGTATATTTTGCTGGAGCAATTCCGCAGGTTGTCTGGGAGGCAGCCTACTACGGTGGTAACCCCACAGCCCCTGGGTGCTCAGGGTGCTCTCATGTTTGAGCTTCAGCCCTCCTCCTTCCCCCGGATTGCTCCAAGATTGCCTCTCTCATCACACTGATGTCCGGGAGGGCTCTCACCTGGGCTACTGCTGTATGGGAACAACAGTTGTTCATATGCGTTAGTCTGGAGGGGTTCGGGGGGAGGTGAAGGTTTCTTACACCCCGTTCTCCGGGAGAGAAGCTGCCCGGAAGCTAATCCAGCTTCGGCAGGACTCCCACTGTGTGGCAGATGGTGTGGATTTCCGCAAGTTGGCAGCGGAGAGTGTTTGGAACCAGGAAGCACTGTTCGATATGTTCCTGCACTGCATCTCGGAGGAGGACAAGCTTGCAGCTCGGGAATTACCTACGGATCTCGATTCCCTCATCGCTTTGACCATCTGAATCGATGGGCGACTACAGGAATGACGGAGGGAGAGGAAATTTGACTTTGCCTGCATGTCCAGGGATTCCATCTTGCCTCCGAGTCATCCTGGAAGTCCCCGACGATCTCATTGCCGAGAGAATATGAGGCTTACCGACCTTCCCCGAGAGTTGCCGAAGACGGCTGAGCCACCGCTTCCTGAGCCTATGCAACTAGGTAGCCAGCGGAACGGTAATACAGGACCAACACGAAGAGTTGTCTGTATTGCGGGACTCTTGGTCATTTTGTGTCCTCTTGTCCTTTAAAAAGACCAGGCTCACTGGTAGGAGTGAGTACTCTGGTGGGCGATATGGAGAGCTTTCTTGCTTTCCTTGCTCACACCCCTTTTCATGCCATTCTGCTGTGGGGAAAGCAGTCTAAATCTCTCCGGGTCCTGATTGACTCTGGGACCGATGAGAGCTTTTAGGATGCTACCCTGGATTCCGAGCTGAACATGCCCACTCAGCCCCTTTCTTCTCCCATGGATGTTAGAGCGCTGGATGGGCGATCTATAGGCCGCGTCATTCATATTACCACTCCCATCAACCTACGGGTGTCAGGGAATCACAGCGAGACTATTCAATTCCTGCTCATGAAGTGTCCTCAGATTCCCGTGGTTTTGGGATTCTCCTGGCTCCAGCGACACAATCCTCCTCATCAACTGGTCTACTGGTGCCATCATGGGCTGGAGTCCATTATGAAGACGGTGCAACTTTCCCCGGGACGTATTCCTGGGGGCTCGGAAGATGCCCCGGACCTCTCCACCATCCCCGCAGAATACCAGGACTTTTGGGAGGTGTTCAACAAGGCCCGGGCCACTTCACTTCTGCCGCACCGACCATATGAATGCAGGATTGACCTTTCCCCTGGCACCACTCCACCCCGGGGACAACTGTACTTGCTATCGGGACCGGAGACCAAGGCTATGGGCACCCACATTGGGGACTCCCTAGCTGGAGGATTTATATGTCCTTCATCCTCTCCCGCCGGCGCAGGGTTCTTTGTGGAGAAGAAGGACAAGAGCCTATGCCCGTGCATCAACTACCGGGAACTCAATGGCATAATGGTGAAGAACCGCTACCCGCTACCACTCATCTCCTCGGCCTTCGAGCCGCTCCAGGGGGCCACTGTGTTTTCCAAGCTGGATCAATGGAACGCCTACCACCTGGTGCGGATACGGGAGGGGAATGAGTGGAAGACCGCCTTCAACACGGCCAGAGGCCACTAAGTATTTGGTCATGCCATTTGTCCTCACCAACGCCCCTGCTGTGTTCCAGGCTCTGGTAAATTATGTTCTCTGCAACATGTTGAACTGGTTCATCTTCGTCTACATTGATGACATCTTTGTCTTCTCCCACTCCCTCCCCCCCCCCCCCAAAACATGTACTCCACGTATGACAGGTTCTTCAATGCCAGAGACATCCTGGACCCAAGGCCTCATCGTGGATTTCCAACGCCAACACCCCAGTCAACCAGGTATGCGCCCAGGTAGGACGCCAGCCTCCTAATTTCACTTGCTAATGCATTTCCCCAGAACACAGAACAATAGTTCACCTGACTCCCAATTAATGCTTGGGTTGTTCGCTTAAGAATCTTTCCCGGTAAATATTTAACTATCCATCTGATCATGCATGCATGTAATATATATATTTTACATAGATTAGTTATTTGAGATGCTTCACCCCTAGAAGTTTGGTTTCTGCCACTTCCTAAATTTTTTTCCATGCTGTGTTGACCTTTTCCTGGTAGAACAGACCAACAACCTTGGTTTTCTTGGTGTTCAAAACCAGTTTGTTCCGGCAAACCCACTCCCTGATATGAACCAAATCTACTTGTAGAGCTTGCTATACTTGTTGAACCGATTGTCTTGATGTATAAATTGTAGTATCATCTGCAAATATAGTAGCTTGGGTTTCAGATAAGGCATAAGGAAGGTCGTTGGTATATACACTGCTCAAACAAAAAAATAAAGGGAACACTAAAATAACACATCCTAGATCTGAATGAATGAAATATTTTTATTGAATACTTTACATAGTTGAATGTGCTGACAACAAAATCACACAAAAATTATCAATGGAAATCAAATTTATCAAGGAGGTCTGGAGGTCTGGATTTGGAGTCACACTCAAAATTAAAGTGGAAAACCACACTACAGGCTGATCCAACTTTGATGTAACGTCCTTAAAACAAGTCAAAATGAGGCTCAGTAGTGTGTGTGGCCTCCACGTGCCTGTATGACCTCCCTACAACGCCTGGGCATGCTCCTGATGAGGTGGCAGATGGTCTCCTGAGGGATCTTCTCCTAGACCTGGACTAAAGCATCCGCCAACTCCTGGACAGTCTGTTGGTGGATGGAGCGAGACATGATGTCCCAGATGTGCTCAATTGGATTCAGGTCTGGGGAACGGGCGGGCCAGTCCATAGCATCAATGCCTTCCTCTTGCAGGAACTGCTGACACACTCCAGCCACATGAGGTCTAGCATTGTCTTGCATTAGGAGGAGCACAGGGCCAACCGCACCAGCATATGGTCTCACAAGGGGTCTGAGGATCTCATCTCGGTACCTAATAGCAGTCAGGCTACCTCTGGCGAGCACATGGAAGGCTGTGCGGCCCCCCAAAGAAATGCCACCCCACACCATGACTGACCCACCGCCAAACCGGTCATGCTGGAGGATGTTGCAGGCAGCAGAACGTTCTCCACGGTGTCTCCAGACTCTGTCACGTCTGTCACGTGCTCAGTGTGAACCTGCTTTCATCTGTGAAGAGCACAGGGCACCAGTGGCGATTTTGACAATCTTGGTGTTCTCTGGCAACTGCCAAACGTCCTGCACGGTGTTGGGCTGTAAGCACAACCCCCACCTGTGGACATCGGGCCCTCATACCACCCTCATGGAGTCTGTTTCTGACCGTTTGAGCAGACACATGCACATTTGTGGCCTGCTGGAGGTCATTTTGCAGGGCTCTGGTAGTGCTCCTCCTGCTCCTCCTTGCACAAAGGCGGAGGTAGCGGTCCTGCTGCTGGGTTGTTGCCCTCCTACGGCCTCCTCCACGTCTCCTGATGTACTGGAATGTCTCCTGGTAGCGCCTCCATGCTCTGGAAACTACGCTGACAGACACAGCAAACCTTCTTGCCACAGCTCGCATTGATGTTCCATCCTGGATGAGCTGCAGTACCTGAGCCACTTGTGTGGGTTGTAGACTCCGTCTCATGCTACCACTAGAGTGAAAGCACCGCCAGCATTCAACCAAAACATCAGCATGACCAAAACATCAGCCAGGAAGCATAGGAACTGAGAAGTGGTCTGTGGTCACCCCCTGCAGAACCACTCCTTTATTGGGGGTGTCTTGCTAATTGCCTATAGTTTCCACCTGTTGTCTATTCCATTTGCACAACAGCATGTGACATTTATTGTCAATCAGTGTTGCTTCCTAAGTGGACAGTTTGATTTCACAGAAGTGTGATTGACTTGGAGTTACATTGTGTTGTTTAAGTGTGTCCTTTATTTTTTAGAGCAGTGTATTAAGTAAATTAGGGGCCCAAGGCAGCTGCCCTGCAGTATTCCACAGTTTAAAGCATGAGGGGAAGAAAACGACCCATTGATATAGGTGGACTGTTTCTTGTCAGTTAGATATATATGACTGTACCCAATTCAATGCTGCATAATGCAATCATTTTGCACTAAATAAATGCTCCACTGAAATCTAAAAATAGTACACCCACAAACCTGCCATTATCCATAGCATTGAGCCATTGGTCAGTCAGTGATGGAAGAGGTGAGGGAGTGAGGGATAGAAAGAGAACAAGGAGTAGTAGAGGTAAGAGGTGGGTGGATAAAGAGAGGAAGAGAAGGATAGATGAAGAAGAGATGGATAGAAGGAGATATAAAGGGGAAGAATAAGGTCCCCAGAGACACATCTTCAGGAAGGAACAATGATATATATAAACTTCTGGACTACTGATGCTATGTATTGACCAGTGAGAGGCTTTGAAGCCACCGGTCGGCCATATTTGAACTCCCCAGAAGAAGCAGAAGGACAAAATTACATGTACTTATTTATGTATTTATGTTGTAGTGGGGACCGTAACATAAAAAGTATACTTTAAGGAAAACAAAATTGCACACCTCTTCAAGAAACCCCCACTGGTGGTCAATAAGAGTGGTCACAATATTGGGGACAGCTTGGTGAGATCTGACCTGATCCCTGAGACCACTCAGACACTCTTGACATCCATTCCAAATGGGAACTACAAATGTGGCTCATGCGCACAGTGCAATAGCACTACAAAAACATCCTTCTCAGATATCCACATACAGATCGAAAAATTCCTGTTAGGGGTATCATCTCATGCAAGACAAAGGGAGTAATCTATCTCATCACCCTTCTTATGAACAATTATATTTTCTGTGAGCAGGTATTTTGTAAATTAAGGTATTCTTAATACAGCTTATCAGAGTACACCAATATGTTCCCCCTGTTGATGACGCTTATTATGCACTATGGTTGAACCAAAATATGACAAAAACATTTCATGAAATTGGAAATATTTAAATATATAGGTAAAACATTTATGAAACAATAATGTTCATGTTATGCTAATGATAACAATGACATAATATATTCAATATGCTGTGAGCTATTGTCTTTTAACAGTTTCGCTCGGTTCATTCTGATCAAACTACTGTAGCAATTACGACACACCCCTCACTATTGTCATTGATTGTACTAATTGCACTGTTTGTCTACGTAAACTGGTTCAAGCATTCATGACATCACCCTGAAGAAGACACAGTGATGCCATTACGTTGGTGTTTCTTTACCTAATACATTACTGGGAGCTGATATATATGGTGTGCGACTTTGTTTTTGTAGCTTACAGTTTGTTCTCGGTTAGTCAGCACCTCCACACTACATAATTTTCTCTGGGTGTGCGCCAGCTCATGCTTTTCATTGGACTGATCATGTCAACATCATACTTTCAAAATCTTAGCTAGTAGTCATCATCATGAATCAGGTCGACAATCTACTGGCAAATCCTTTTCAACCCTTGTAATATGAAGAGAAATTATAGATAAAATGTATCGGTGCTCATCGGCCCTTGGACATAAACATTACACAACAAGTTGGAAGTCTCAAATTCAACAATGAGTGGTTTGGAAGGAATCAATGGCTAACTGCATGCATTGCAAATTAATCACTAGCCTGCTATTCAGTGGAGAGGCTGTGTGGTCCAAGTCTGGGTTTAACATCTTAGGGCTAGGCCCCTTTTCTCTCCACTTCCTGCTTGAATGACGTTCCCAAAGTAAACTGCCTGTAGCTCAGGTCCTGAAGCCAGGATATGCATATAATTGGTACCATTGGAAAGAAGAGTTTTTTTTGAGAGAGACCATCCTCTTAGAAATGCAAGAGAAAGGTTATATTGAAAACTCCCTGGATGCAATTCCTATGGCTTCCATGGGGTGTTTGCAGTCTATGTTCAAGGTTTCAGGTTTGTAACATCAAAATTGAATAACAAATAACAGTTTAAGTAGAAAGACACAGTTTTGGAAATTCGTGTTTGCGCACGCCATGAAGACATTACGCACCTGCTAAAATCGGTTTCCTATTGAACATACTTCTTTCCGAAATAAATATTATAGTTTGATAACATTTTAGGGTATCTGAGGAGTACATAGAAACATAGTTTGACTTGTTGAAACAAAGTTTTGGCGTAGATTTTCAGATTCCTTTCTTTGCAAGTTGAACGACTGGATTACTCAAATCGATTGCGCCAACTAAACAGACTTTTTGGGATATAAAGAAGGATTTCATCTAACAAAACGACACTACATGTTATAGCTGGGATCCATAGGATGACACATCAGAGGAAGATTTTTAAAAAGTAAGTGAATATTTAATTGTTATATGTGAATGTATGAAACCTGTGCCGGCGGAAAAATATTTTGATGTGCGGCGCCGTCCTCAAACAATCACATGGCATGTTTTCGCTGTAATAGCTACTGTTAGATTAACAAGAATTTAAGCTTTCAGCCGATATAAGACACTTTTGTACCTAAATGTTTAAAATCCATAATATTTATGATTATTTATTTGAATTGCGCGCCCTCCAGTTTTACAGGAAGTTGTCCTGCTAGCGAGACACCTATCTTTATTAAGGGTCTCTTGTCCAAGCTTAAAAGGATAAACATTCACATGCAACACCATGGGCCAGAAAATACATGAATACATGACTTCTGCTGCGTTCAAAACAACTGGAAACTTGGAACTGGGAAATCTCAGACTTCAGTGAGTTCAAGACAACTGGAACTCTGAAAATATCAAGCTCCGACTGGGAAAATATGTTTTGAATGCTCATCCAACTCAGAATTTCAAGTCGGGAACTCTGGCCTCTGTAACGGCTCGAAGAGTGATGGGTGTGGAGTCATGCGCAGAGAGCAGAGGATTCGGAAAAACACTTTATTTCCGTACAGGCACAGCGCACAAAGAGGGTGACGCCGAACACAGGCGTAAAACACTCCAAAATGTACTACACAGGTACATGCGCTGTACAGCGGAAAATCCAAAAGACAGGAACACTCCTTGACCAAAAACAGCAAACAAGCCCGCACGAACACAGGCGGGCCAACTGAACTTAAATAACCCCAACCCAAAACCCCAAACAAGGAACAGGTGAAACCAATTAGACCCAACAAAACGAAAAGGGGAAAAGGGATCGGTAGCAGCTAGTAGACCGGCGACGACGACCGCCGAGCGCCACCCGAACGGGAAGGGGAGCCACCTTCGGTGATATTTGTGACAGCCTCTTTCTAGAGCTCTGACCTAAAGACCACTGACGTCATGATTCGACCTTGTTTTTTTCAGAGTTCCCAGTTGTTTTGAAAGCACCATAAATCCAGAGAATGCCAAACGTTGATGACAATGATTGAAGACAAAGTTTGTATACTGCTGCATTAATTATGTAATATGCCAGGGATGTATACTGTAGCTAAGAAAGTAATACTAAGTGTATGTTGTGTAGTAAGCTGTTAGTAGCCCATGTGCCTCACCCTAATAATTTGGTTCCTTTCCCCATCATAACTTGGTGGTGCATACTGTTCTGACTTGGTGGTGCAAATGTAGCCTAGAACCAGTTTTAGAGAAATGTAATCATTGAATATTGTAATAGCTTTCATTGTCTGCTTATATCGGGAGCCGAAGATGTGGATGTCGATTATTAAGGCAGCCCCCCGTACCTCTCTGGTTCAGAGGGGTTGGGTTAAATGCAGAAGAGACATTTCAGTTGAATGCATTCAGTTGTACAACTGACTAGGTATCTGTCACGTTCTGACCTTAGTTCCTTTGTTTTGTCTTTGTTTTAGTATGGTCAGGGCGTGAGTTGGGGTGGGCAGTCTATGTTCTTTTTTCTATAATTTGGGATTGTGTGTTTGGCCTGGTATGGTTCTCAATCAAAGGCAACTGTCAATCGTGGTCCCTGATTGAGAACCATACTTAGGTAGCCTGGTTTCACCTTTGAGTTGTGTGTGATTATTTTCTGTTCTGTGTTTTGTGTGTATTCACCGTACAGGACTGTTTCGGTTTCATTTCGTTCTCTTTGTTGTTTTATTCGTTAGTGTTCTGAGTTATAATAAATATCATGAACACTTACCACGCTGCGCATTGGTCCTCCGATCCTTCCTACTACTCCTCCTCGTCCCTTCCCCATTTATTTATCCTACGGTTCTGACTTGGTGTACTTGGAAGAACACTGTAAGAACGGCCCATGTTCTGAATTCTGTCTCTGTACATTTCAAATGTGCTGAACAAATAGTTATATTGACTACGTCTGTCCTATCTCGCTCATTAATGTCTTAATCGAAATCACGGATTGCCTCTTATCCGCTCATCGTTCCCTTATGCCATAGTTTGTACATCTCAACTGTCAGTAGAAACCACATTTGTTTAAGCAAGTCAGCCATGTCAGCAATGTTTTATAAAAGACAGTAAATGAGGCTGAATGAACTGTTTCGCTGCCAGACAAGGCTCCGCTGATAGCCAGGTGTAGCAGTGGTAAGGGTTCACTCCATGGTGCTGAAAATAAACCTCTGCTGTCGGGACAGCCTTATGTAGGACCTAACAGTTTGTGGGCACAGTTTTTCACTGTTATAGTGCAATTAATGAAATGTTTAGTGTTGTGTTGTGTAGTGGCTTTGCTGGCATGCATCTAAAAACATTTTTTGTTTGTTTGCCGCACCAAGATATACATGCTAAAATCTCCACTGGCAACCCTTCTCATGGGATCAAAAGTCCTGCACATTCCTGCATACTAAGTAGCTCTCCAGGAGGAGAGTTAGTCACCTTTGAAGGGTACTTCTCAGCACCAGTAGGGTACCTCTCTGTAAGAAATGGGGTGTCCAATACTGGGAATAATGTGCCAAAGATTTTCTGCTCATAAGAGCTCATTTGTTGCTCTATTTCTATCCAGCTCGTGGATGTGTGTAGTTCTATCCTTCTCTTTCAGATACGGCTGTGTGGCCATGCAGCGTCAACATTCAGCTCAGGTCTCAGGTTCAGAATGAATCTATAGTTCTGGTTCCCTCACACATTCATTTTCCCAGCCAGGGAACGACTGTCACAAAACATATTAACAGTATGGTACACAGAGGAAATGGACACGCCTTAATATTCACTAAGGATATGCAACCGCCTGATTCAGCATCTAACTTGCACTAGTGCTTCCACATACTCACAACACCATCACCCTTGACGGCTATACACACTCCAAACATACTCATGGTACATTGCTAATCAATCACCTCTGGTCACACTTTGTTGTGCCGGAGAATATCTGTCATGAGAGAGAGCAGCCAGGGAAGTAGTGGACGACATCGCTTTCCCTGCAGATTTGGGACAGGAAGTCAATTACTCTAGGTTCCAACTGTGTCAAACTGAAGAAAATACATTCCAACATCCTGGATGAAGTGAGGTGGGAAATTCTCATTGAAAGCAATGGGAAACTGTCCAACTCATGAATGTGAGTTGATTGGTTAAATGGATTAGGTTGGAATTGAGTTCACCCCAACCCTGACCTCCATTTATCATCATGGAGAGTTTATAATGTATGAAACGAATAAGCAATGGCAGCAGGCTATCCTTTCCCATTCTTTTCTACATAGGCGTGCGTGTGTGCGTGTGCGCATGCGCGTGTGTGTGTGTGTGTGTGTACCCAAGAAATATTATTATCTTCCAGGTACCGGAAAGTAAAACAAGGAAAATTCTCCCTCGTGAAGGCCATTTTAAGTTTAGGGTTGGGTTTAGGGTTAGCGGTTAGGGTTAGTTAATTAGGGTCGGCAGTTAGGTTTAGGGTAAGGGTTGGTAGTTATAGTAGTAGTAGTAATAGTAATAGTATTAGTAGTAGTAGTGCTAGTAGTAGTAGTAGTGCTAGTAGTAGTACTACTAGTAGTAATAATACTAGTAATAATAGTGATAGTAGTAGTAATAGAAGTAGTAATTGTAGGAATAGTAGCAGTAGTAGTAGTATTAGTAGTAATAGTAGTACTAGTAATAATAATAGTAATAGTAGTAATATAATAGTAGTAGTAATAATAGTAGTAGTAATAGTAATACTAGAAGTAGTAATTGTAGCAATAGTAGCAGTAATAGTAGTAGTAGTAGTAGTAGTAGTAGTAGTAGTACTAGTAGCAGTAGTAGTAGTAATAATAATAATAGTAGTAGTAGTAGTAGTAGTAGTAGTAGTAATAATAATAATAATAATAGTAATAGTAGTAGCAGCCTGCTACTGCACTGCAGTAGTAACGGAGTAACGACTGATAGCATGTTTGGCATTACAACATGGCTGAGTACTCCATCCTTCCCAGCTCATCATCATCTACAGCTGGAGAGTATACAGACAGTGCAGTGCTATACAGACAGTGCCAAACCAGACTCCAGCATCATGCGCTCATAAACAACTACAGCAGCCATCCACATCCGTCTCTCACCATCTTAATTATTTTCCAGGGTGATAAATGTCCACAGCAGATTGTAATTAAGTCCAGCAGCACTGTCTTATCTTACCATTGTAAAACTAGGACAAACTCCCTCTTGCTCTTTCTACTGCGGAGTAATGGATCACATTGAGTGCTTTTCCAGGAGCGCTACTGTATATTGCAGGCTGCAGCAGTGCCAATACAGGAACACTATATTACAGCCAGGAGTCCAACTACAAAAAGACAAGGGGAAAGATCGGAGACTTTCTGACAATATACATCATGCCTGACGCCCTTCTATACACTTGAACTTGCTGTTTTAGTTGATGACCCCAGAGGATCAATCTGCAATGTATCCCTTTTAAATCTGTCTACTAAGAGGGTAAAACCCCCAACCCGGTGAATATTTCCCCTGACTTCAGCAGCAGTGGGGGTTTGGAGTGAGTGATGTAAGCACTGTCAGTTTCAGCACCTCAGTCAGCGCCTAACTCTCCATCCCACACACACACACACACACACACACACACACAGTCAATAATACCTATCACAGGGGATTGTAGACCATGGGAAAATAAGAGCTGATCAATATACTGCAGCTAGAGCATGTTCTATAGGGAATCATAACCTGACCTTTGACCTCTCGACACTCATGCATGCAGGCACGCACATACCTTGTAGCATGACAATAATGTTATTCTCTGACTTGCTTCTCTCCTCTTTCACATTGTTCTTCATCTTGACCTTTCTCTGCTGCCAGTATGTGTTATAGTTAGCAACTGAAGGCTCCCTCACCTCGTTTACAGACTGGCTAGTTCGGAGTGAGTGTGCGCGTGAGACAGGTCTGAAACAGGGACTGTCGGTGCAATGGGGAGTAATGGGGAGCGACTCCACACTATCTGTCCTGACTGTCTGTTTCTGCTGTAGCTGACTTGCTTTTTCTAATCGGTGTACTTTGCAGCTTGACACGTCAAATGTAAATGAGTCCATAGTGAAGGAAGGGGGAGAATATGGCCTGAAGAGATCATGGCAAGGAAAGCTTGGTTTATTGCCCCTTAAGAACCTTGTTCCGCACTCTTCTATCCCCAGAAGGGATTAAGCTCAAGTCTTTTTGTGTCAATATACCCACAAGAGGCTGGGGACTGAGGTTACAGAGACATCAACCTCTCCTGTCATTTCAGTATGCAGCTCTTTGTGGATCTCACTGTAATAAATTATGTCCTGCAGTGGTGACACAGAGTGGGGCATTCAATTACTGGAAAGGGAGGAATTGAATGAATAGAAGTCATTTTCTATGTTCACATAAGTCAACCTTTTTTTCTCCCTCTAAAATGTTCACAAGATGTATAATTTTCTCAGACATGGCACATGTTGACTATTTACATCCTGAATAATGGATTCTTGCAATCCATATTGGTCAATTCATTATTGTCAAGTCCTTCTAATCTAACGTCATATTTTTTCCCAATCAACCACATACTGACACACAATCAAAATGCTCTCACTTCTCTTACCTGACACTTCTCCAACAGTTCTTTTAAAATGTTTTTTCTTCCTCCGACAGAGATTGGAGATGTAAGAGAAATAGAGATGGAGAGAGAAATGTCAAATAAAGCGTCCTGCCTCTGTGCGACTGTCACAATTTCTATAGGAGCGCTCTTTCCACAACAGTCCCCATACACTCCCTCCACTCGCACGCGACCGAGTAGTCCGACCTCCTCATTTAAAGCCGCGAGCCCTGAACCCCGCCCCCTCCCTCTCAGTCGCGCGCTGAAAGGAGAAACGGGGGCTGAGAGGCAACTACCGTACCCACAGGAGGGAAACCCCTCCCACACAGGAGATGAGGAGGAGAGATGTGAGGAGTGGAGGAGCTCCCTATGATGATGGTGATGGTGGTGAAGATGCACTGTAGTGTTCACTACATTTATACCCCTGGATTTTGCATGCCTTTTTTTATTTTGATAATAAATGGTGCTATGCATTGTTGTTAATTACAATGAATTGATGATGATGATGATTATGACACACCCTTATGATAATCCATTGATTAACCTATCAGGTGAATCTCTAATGATAATCCCTTGATTAACCTATCAGGTGAATCTCTAATGATAATCCCTTGATTAACCTATCAGGTTAAACCTACCAGGTTAACTGTGCATGCCCAGGTGTTTTATCCACAATACCATATGAGGCAGTGTCTTCCTATTTACTAGCCTTCTATTTATAGTCCTATTCGTTATTTCCCTCTGAGCAAATCAGCTGCAAGCATTATTCTGTTCCATACAATCTGAATACAATAGTCCACAAATCAAATACACAGTCCTATTCTAGAATGTTCTAATTCATTAGAATAGAGATTAGAATAATATGAGGAAGAGGAAATATTCTAACTGACCCTCCTGACCCCCTGCTGAGGTTACTCATTCACTGATTCTGTCTTAATAAAGAGTGTCCTTGCTACAGGGTTTGTTTGTGTGTGTGTGTGTGTGTGTGTGATTCAGTGATCTCACTGTAGCCCTCTTGAGGTTGTTCATGGCCATGACAGAGGAGAGACTAGGTCTTGCAGTGGACTAGGTTCTGCAGTGCTACAGCATTCTCTCCCGCGCCACGGTACATTGGCTGCCTAATTGACCGGGCATTGCCCCTCTTGAAAAGCCTATATAAAACTCACGCCTGCCCCCCCCAACACACGCACAAGGCTATATAACGTATTACTCGTTTTAAAGTCCGCTGATTCAGGAGAGCTGTGCAAGCATTGAAATGAGGTACAGGATAAACCTGAGACAGCTTTACAGGGATAAATGACGCATGGCAGAGGATCACATGCCATTTGCTATAAAAAAAAATATGAAAACATGACTTAAACATGAACCAAACAGATTTTATGATGGAACTGCTGCCAAACACAATAAAAAAATATCACAATGCTTTACATTATTAAACCTAACCCGGACGACACTGGGCCAATTGTGCACCGCCCTATGGGACTCCCAATCATGGCCGGTTGTGAGATGCAGTGCCTTAGACCGCTGCGCAACTCGGGAGCCCCTCCATACTCCATAATGATGTGGGGACATATTTAAAAGTAACACTGGCTCCAACTGGTTCCATCAGGCTCCCTGGTTTCCTCTCAGTCTGACTGATACCCTGTAGGGTTTGGGTGACTGGATCCCCCCAAACACAGGTGAAAGGTCAGGGTTCCCAGCATCCTCTGGCCACAGGAAGTGGAATCGCTGCAGCAGAGTGACCAGGATGAGGAAGAGTTCCATACGTGCCAGCAGCTCCCCGAGACACACACGAGGACCTGACACACACACACACACACACACACACACACACACACACACACAAAATCAGTAACATAATGACAGAGTACAAAATCTCACTGGCCTAACTACCAATTTCACTCTTTCTGTTCTCTTTGTCTCTGATTGTTTGCTTATTAAAACTGTCTACTTGGCCAGCAGGGGCTGAAGCATGACTTGTCACATTTACATAACTAACAACAGCAGTTATATAAATCCAGAACTAAACACTAGTTACATAAACAGCCCAGGATTTACATCATAAACCTCAAACACCTGTAGATCCACTGAACGGCTCCGTTTCTCTCTAGAGAATAAGATGACAGTATTCCTGTCTATAACCTTAGGCTGCATTTCGATAGTCTCTCCTCGTCCCCTCTCATTCATCTGCACTGTTATGATTGATAGAACTGGTGGCCATGTTGTCAGAAGCTATTTATTATCAGTTTTACCTGCCGAGAACACCAGAAAGGCTTCTGGTTTCACAAACTGCCCGTCATCATTCAGGAAGTGGGCCGGGTTAAAGTCATTTGGACGCTCCCATTGGCTGCTCTCAAAGAGCACAGAGGTGAGGTTGGTGATAACCAGAGTCCCCTTTGCCAGAGAGTGAGGGAAATATGAAGGAGAGAGGGACGGGGAAGGAGAGTGAGTGAGAGGGGGAGGGAGGGAGAGAGAGAGGAAAGTGTAGGGGGCAGAGGGATGGAGGGAAATAGAATGATAAGGGGAAGATAGGCAGAAAGACAGGTAGTAGGAGACAGAGGTGGGCAGGGAGCAAGAGAGAGAAAAACACAAAGGGATGGGGAGAGGCACCAATAAAAACTGAAGGAATAATGCCAAATTCATGACCATACATGTTGAATGCTGAAGGTCAATGCATTTGTGTGTGTGTGTGTGCACTCGTGTGTGTGTGTGCTTGTATGTGAATGTCACTTATCACCTTGGGTATGTTATAGCCCACAAGCCTTGTTCCCCAAAGGGCCAACATTGACCAGATCTGTCTCTTGTGTGAGTGTGAGTGTGTGTGTGTAATTTAAAAGGTTATCTGTGTGTGTACCTCTGGTATGTCATAGCCCATGAGCTTGGTGGGTCTGATGGTAGCATGAAACACCCCTAGCGGTGCGATGTTGGCTAGACGCTGGGTCTCATGGATAGTGGCCATCACATAGGGCATCCTGTGTCTGTCCTCAAACGACACTCTCTCCTTCCCCCCCAGAACACTGTCAATCTCTGTCTGACATTGGGCTGGGGAGTGAGGGATGGAGTCAAAGAGAGAGAAGACAAAGGGAGAGAAATTAATACTTTTTGTCAGCCTCCTTTGGGACCGACCGACTGTCTTAAGCTAATGCGTGTCCTGGCCTGTGCCAGACAGCTCATGTAGGAACAGTTTGCAGCGATAACATGATGTCGTCAATGAGTATCAAACCCAGGGCCATCTGAATGACAATGAGACTGAGTTAGCCCACTGAGCTAAAGCCAGGGTGTGCGTCCACTCACCCTGTATGTGTGTGTGTGTAGCTAGGTAGAGCAGCGCCGTGAGTATGGAATTGGAGCTAGTGTCAGTCCCAGCGAAATGGAGGTCCAGTAGTAACATCACCAACCTCCCCTCTTCCAGCGCACACCCCTCTGGACCTCTCTGGAGAACACGTTATAGATCTGCTATAACTTAATGTAATAACAGTGGTATAAACACATTCAGTCATTTAACACTAAAGACAGGATAACACACACACCTTGTCCATCTCATCCAGATAGCAGTCTACGACGTCTCGCGGCTCCCCCAAGGCACGTGTGCGTTTGTGCTGCTCCACTAGTTCCACGGTGTGTTTCTTCAGAGCTCTGTAGTTGTCAAACACTCTCTGGAAGGGGAGGGGCAGCCGCCGCAGCAGCGGGAAGCTGTCATAGACCTGCGTAGAGAATGACACATAAAGGCCTAATGAATGACTACATAAGTGTCCATAGAGCTAAATTAAGAATAGAATTATCTACTTCAGGTAAAAACGTTAAAGACGTTGGATCTGAGAAATGTTGCGTGCAACAACTGTGACCTTTTTATGCTGCAATAGAGGTTAAATTGAGTGTATTTGTAACTCACAGCAGCCCAGGGCCCGTTAGCAATCTGAGCATTCTCCTTGAAGCTGTTGATGACGAAGGAGAGGACCGGGTCCTGGTAGTCATAGCGATGACCAAACAGAACCGAGCAGATGATGTTGGACGCAGCGCTGTGGACCAGAGTCACAGGGTCCAAGGATTTACCTGAGAAATAACACACTGTTGCTACGACGACGTTTGTTTCCAACACACAACACACAATTGAAGCACTTCTTCTAAAAACCTCGACAAATAAGTTGACATTGAGTATCCAGTTCAACTCATCAACACCTTTTTTTTTTGATCCTCAACGACGGGTTAGATGAGGGTTACATACCTGCATTCTCTCCCAGCCGAGTGCAGACGTGATCCGTCTCCTCCAGGATCCTCTCCTCCATGGATCTCTTCCCCAGAACAAAGTTCTTCATGGTGGTCAGAGCAAAGCGCCGGTGCTCCTTCCACACCGCCCCGTAGTTACCCATGATCAGACCTGTGGTGGTGAAACACTGGGTTAATCTTCTGAGCCTGAGCCACAATATACCTGTAATCTCTAGAAACCGCCATTAAAACATGGTTTGGTAGAGCTACGTCATTGCAATACACTGCCATGTAATACATGGTATAATGTAATATGACAGCGGTATAAAATGCTATGATATCTTGTTGCATGGCTAACACATATCACCTTTGTCCTCTGTAACGTGGTTGACCATCATGCCCTGTGGTCGTCCAGCGAAGTCCACGGATTTAGTCACCAGTGCCTCCCGTACCGCCTGTAGACCATGGAGCACCACGGCAGGCCTCCAGCCCAGGAACAGGCTGTACACCTCACCATACTCTCCGGACAGCTAGAAAACAATATAGGAGACTGTTGGCTCGCTTAGCTAAAGCCTACATGTTTGTTCATGGCCTACTTCACCTTTGAAAACCCCAAAATATGAAGAAAATAAAAACATTGCAACTTTCTCGAGTGCTCGTTCCGTCTTCTTACCTTATCCAAGCCAGCCATAGGATTCTTCATGCTCAGCTGCAGAACATTCCCAAATATAGGAACGGGCGGTGGTCCCGGCGGGAAGTTCCTGGGCCTCCGAGGCCTCAGCACAACCAGCAGCAGGAGACAGGATCCGATACAGAGCAGAAAGAATGTCCCCACCATCTTAGGAATCTGTTACTGAGGGTACAACACACTGCTGCCCTTATAGACTGGGAGGCCGGAAAGAAGGATTGGCCAGAGATTATGGCATAACAGAGACCAAGACTTAGGCTACACATCACATGGGAGCACCCAGTTACATTTGTGAGTTTCCTTGGAGTGCCCAGTGTCGATATACTTATGACCACACTGTCAACACGGTTCTTTTACCTTTAGAGTGGGAGAAGGTTATCCCCACTAAGAACAGATCCGAGGTCAGATGTCTTGTTTAAATCCTTTGTTGTTAACGTCACTATTGAAGTGAGCAACAACGGATACAAAGGCAGTTCGTAGGGGCTCGCTCGCGTGCAGGCACGGACACACAGTCCTGGAGACTGGGCACGCCACAAGATATATGGTTGCTCAACAGTGCTGGCAGGCTTCCACAGCTGAATGTAAGAGCTACTGTGCTGTACTCAGCAGCTCTGAGGAAATAATTAGCGGAAAGTGCTATTTTATCATTAAAAGCCAACATGCTTTAGCATCAAGGTGCTGTTTCTTTAATGAATGCACCTTGGTCAGACCTCTGGTGCTGGCATTACACCGCCACTTAGCAGGGGGCTTCATCAACTTAGCTGCATGGTGCTGTAAGAATGAGCCCCAACCGAAAATGACATCCTTGAAAATGCATAAGGAACGCTTGACGTCTTTAACTCTTTAAAATCAGTGTGTGTAACTGACTGACTGCGCAGTGTGATGCCTTTCTATTCATTGCAGTGCCAATAACAACAGGAGGGAGACGTTTTGAGGCATGAGCATTGCCGTTTATTATCGTTATCAAGGAAGTTACCCAGGTTACCTGCAATGAAATACAATACGATAAACCTCTTAAGCTTTGTGAGAAAGCTCCAACTCCACGACACAGGGTAGAGAGCTATTAGATTACACAGACAGTTCATCTTATTGGCAATTAGATATGTTTAGTAAGTACATTCTCCTCTACAAGATATTAATGTACAATATACAAGTTAAAAAATATAGTTTGTTTCGTTTGTTTGCATTGAGTTCAACATTTTTCCTTTTTTTTTGTATGCTGTCAGGGTTGACAGAAGTTCACATTAAAGTGTTTTCAGGTTAAGTATGGAGGTGAGACTGAAGAGCACTGGTTTCTCAGAGTATAACCAACACATGTAATGCATATGCATAGGGAGGCACATCTATGCATGTAAACAAAACAGGAAACAAGAGAAAAAATAAATTTCATCGTGATCAGAGGAAAACAGAATCCAGAAGAGATGACCAGGCATCGAGGAGCAGGCAGCTGAAACATCAGTATTCTCTGGACACGCACCCTCTCTCACGCACACACCCTCTCTCACACACCCACACAAATCCTAACACACCACGATACATAAAAACACCAGAAGCACGCCACAGACTAGTGTTCGACAAACACACCCTACAGTACAATGAACGGGCTCACTACACACAGCACAGTAGATACTAAGGATCCCCGAACTCAGTCAAAGGAGAGAAACAAACTAACCATTCAGAAGAACAACTCCCCAGAATAGGATGAAGTTGCCCTTAGACATTGATCTAGTCAGTTAAATAGGTTTCCTCCGAATGGTCAAGCTTAGGTCTTGGGGCGGCAAAGCTGATCCTAGATCAGTGCTTAGGGGTAACTTGTACCTGGAGCCCCAGAGAGGTTGAGAAAAGGAATGTTCTAGACCTCCCTCATCGCCAAGACAGCAAACTTACACAGACCAATCCAATATTATTTTAAATACAACGAGGGGGAGTGAACTAGTGCACACTTTAGGGAAAAGGGGGATGAATGAGAACATAACCCTGGACATACAGAAGATCACAACTTCCTCCTCAACCCTCCCTGCATTACCCAAAGGGCTGATCTGAAATGGCACCATATTCCCTATATAGGTTACTACTTCTGGCCTCATAAGGCTCTGGCCATTAACAGTGCACTGCACTATATAGGAAACGAGCTGCAATGTAAAAACAAAACAAAAAAACAACCTTTAAACAGTAATCAACTGTGTAGACGGGGAGGCGTGTTGGCGAAAAAGCTAACGTTATGTTACACATTTGAAATGAAATGGGTAGATACTTTATCATGGTAATAATGTACATACAAAACACATATATTAAATTAATATATCAACCTGGGAACAACCCTTTCCAGAATACTGTAGTCGACAATAAGCACTTAGTTTCAAATGGACAACAGATCGAGAAAGAAATGTGGTTTAGTGTGATGCACCTAGCAAAATAATAAAACAGACTGAAACTGCATGTTCAACCGTGAAACATAAATGGAGAACAAAGGAATTGTAGCTGATTGCAATTGTGTGTGTGTGTGTGTCTGTGTGCGTCTGTGAGAGAGAGTGACCAGGCACTCCTTTTAACCTATCAAGTTAAATCCGGCCAACCAACAGTGGACCTGTAGTTTCCATGACAACCACGACAATTGAAAACTAAAATGGCCAGAAATCAAAAATGTGCGGTAGCTTCTCGAAACCGAGAAAATTAAGTTTATGTGGTGCTTCAAAAGTACACAATAGGCATTCATCTTTAAAAAGAACAGACAAAGAAAGAAAAAAACAAAAAACAAAGAAATAACGTAAAACTTTTTGGGGCAGCCGCATCTCAGTGGCGATGCATGTTGCTAGGCGGACTGGCATAAACAACAAGTTACCCCAGAAACTCTGAAACAGTTTCCACAGTAACATTGGAACAGAAGCGCCTGGGAGGAAGCACCCTACCTCTAATCTCGTCCCCCACTGTCGGTGCTGTAGACAACTCTTCTGTTCGTTGTTATAACAGCACTTACGAACAGTATGGGGCGAGGCGACCACACCTCCAGAAACAACCCTCAGACCCCACATTAGTGCTTAGTGGGAACAGAAGGCACCCTGGGAGTTCTAGCCGCCAATTCCACCCAAGGTACAAGGCTTGTGCTGTAGCTGTTGCGCTGCTGTGTAAATGCGGCGTTAAGGACATCGGGTGCGAGTTTGGGAATGGTAACCAAGGGAGACTGAGTATCACTGTGGCAACAACAAAAACATGTCAACAAAAACATGTAATAAAAATAAACCAAAAATATGCCTTTAAAAAGACAACAAAAAAATCCTCCCCAACATCCTGAATAGAAATCCACTGGGAAGTTATTGGGACTCTAGTTTGAGGGGGGTGAAGATTTAAAAAATAACATCACTACAATACCCAGAATTCTTCCTTCAGTAACAGAAAACATGATACAAAAAAATGAAAACAATATTACCACTGGAAGTATCCCTTTTTTCTCTGCAAACAGTGTCCCCCCCACACTCTGGTTTAACCGGGCAGAGGGAGACCACTGTTGGCCGAGATGTTGGATGAAACCATTTTGGCACAGGCCTTTTTTCTCAAATCTGAGAAGGGCTCACTCATCTCACTACTTCCCAATAAACAAACGATCGATGCATTTCTTTCCTTTGGTTAATAAGAAATAAGACAGAAGAAAAATTCATGCCAAAAAGAGAGGGTGGAATAATAACAAACAGAACAGGTAAGCTAGGTTATTCTCCCTCTAGTGAGCTGAGAACAGAGCAGCCTGGGTCTGGTCTGAGAAGGTCTAAACTCAGGCTGAGGTTAAGTTTAGGGCTTTAGGCTTGTTATTAAGTTCTGTCATTAAGCTCGTTAGGGCTCTCCAGATAATCACAGTGGTTTAGGGGACTAGAGGGCTACTGTTCCTGGAGAGAGAGGGGGGACGAGGATAAGGAGCAGAGGAGGAGGAAGGGAACAAAAACCCCTCCGTTAGTCTCGGTTCTCTCAGACTTTTGTTTTTCGTTATTTTACGTTTTCTTCTTTTCCGTGTAGTCATCGTGATCACGTCTCAGGTGTTCAGGTGCAGCTGGCAACAAAAATTTAACAGATTCCTGAGAGGGACAGAGGGAGAGAGAGAGAATTCCGGTCCTTTATAACAAAAAAAAGCAACAACCGCAAAATGAACTCAAGACACAGTTCCTGTATTTACCTGGGACAGCGTGGGGGTCAAAGGTGAATCTCATCTGTAGCTCTTCTGCTGCTGCATCAGACCGACGTTCTCATACACTCTAGAGCTGTCCTCCCTCATCCTATACACACACACACACACGCAGGGAAAAAAAGAGAAAACACATACATACCACAGACAGAGAAACGCATCAGTCAAGGTATTTCTCAATTGAAACTGACTAGCTAAGTGTTAGCTTGAGTATAGTAGCTGGTAATAGTAAAACTACTTAAAAAACAACCTTTAAAGTACTAATCATGTAGTGTTTTGGGGTATCTGTGCTTTACTATTCATATCTGACAACTTCATATATTTTCCCTGACACCCCAAAAGTACTCTAGACATTTTGAATTCTTAGCAGGACAGGAAAATGGTCCAATTCTTCTATCAAGAGAACATCCCTGGTCATCCCTACTGCCTCTGATCTGGCGGAATCACTAAACACACATGCTTCATTTGTAAATTATGTCCAAGTGTTGGACTGTGTCCCTGGCTATCTGTAAATAAATACAAATTTATAACATTTGCTTAATATAAGGAATTTGAGAGGATTTATAGTTTTACTTTTGATACTTAAGTATATTTTAGAAATGACATTTACATTTAATACTTAAGTATATTTAAAAGGTAAATACTTAGATTTTACACAAGTAGTATTTTAGGGTGACTTTCATTTTTACTTGAGTCATTTTCTATTAAGATATCTTCACTTTTACTCAAGTATGACAATTGGGCACTTTTTCCCCACAACTGGTTGTGAGTAGGTACTCACTCTGTGCAGTTGGGGGTGGGGCTGGGGGTGCAGGGAGGCAGAGGGCTCTGCAGCTGGTCTCCACCCGTCAGGTCAGATAGAGAATACTTAATGTTGGTGTACTCCCTCCCCTTTATCTTACTCTTCTGTTAAAGACAGACGGAAAGGAGGTTAGAGAAATACTTCTACGACCACTCATACTGACAAAACACACACACATACACATGGACACACACATACACATGGACACACACATACACATGGACACACACATACACATGGACACACACATACACATGGACACACACACACACACACGGACACACACACACGGACACACACACACGGACACACACACACGGACACACACACACGGACACACACACATGGACACACACACATGGACACACACACATGGACACACACACATGGACACACACACACACACACACACACCTGTTCCTCCTCTATGCGTCTCTGCAGTGTCTCTATGTAGTGCTGGACAGCCATGTAGATGAACCTGTACTGGGCCTCAGTCTGAACCATCCCAGACCGCTGGGAACGAACCATCTGGATGCTCTTAGGAACGTCTATGTCACAGTCCACTCCTACAGAGTCACAGAAGAGGTTATACAGCAGACACAGACCACCTACGGGGTCTGAACGAAGCAAAGCATTCTTTATGGAGACCATCTCATCAAGCACAAATAGATGACGCATTTGCACTCACCTTTTTCCCGGATGACATCAATGAGGATGTCAATCACTATGAACGTTCCTGTCCGCCCGATACCAGCACTGGAGAGAGAGAGAATTAGATGGCAACAATACACACAACTGTCTCGTGTGTGTGCGTGTGTGTGCTCATGTGTACCTGCAGTGCACCACTATGGGTCCAGCCTCTAGAATACTCTCCTGTTTGAGGTTGACCTCCTCTAGGAAGTCCAGAACACCCCCGGGGTCTGTAGGGACCCCATGGTCCGGCCAGGCTCTGAAATGGTACTGCCACACTGTCCGCTCTGTGTTACCCTGGAACACACACACATTTTTAAGTATCACGCATGCTCACACACAGTCAACACACACCCGTACGGTGCACTTAGAAAAAAACACAGCCCTCTCCTCTCACCTGTCCGACCTTGGACAGTTTGAGTTCTCGCAGGATGTAGTCGTGAGCGGACGTCTCTTTGACGTTGCGGACACGCATGATTCCATACTCCTTCAGAGCTGACATGTCTGGCCAGTACTTCACACACTTACTCTGCAGGGAGATGACACACAAATGGCGACCAAATCAAACATACAAATAGAAAACGTGCGTCTATTCACTACAATACTCCTGCTCCAAAACCTCAGGAAAAAAATGCACACTGATAACCAGGAGGCCTGCTTCGTAGGTTTTTCAGAGATGCTCGGGAATGGAGACCCAGTCAGCCAGTTACCTTTCCTCTCTCCACCTCCTTGGTAGTCATGACGATGACCCGGGAGTTCTCCTGGAACACCATCCTCCAGAAGTCACTGATGGTGTTCTGTAGACAGCCCTGGGTGGCGATGTACGACTTCTTCGGCTTGGTGCTGTTACACTTGGACTCCAACTCCGGCTAGAGAGAGAAAGAACACCGAGTTCTACAGAGACGGGAGCTGTGTTGAATGTAGTGCGGATTGGAACACACGGTGACAGAGGGAAGCAGACTACGCGCAAACTAAAGTTGCACACATTGGTCAGCTAGCAGTACACTTCACAGTCCACACACATTGAATTATTATTATTATTATTTTTAAAGACAAGCTACAGCACAAACTGGTACGGTAAAGCTTGCATAAGCATTTTGTAGAGCTGTCACAGACTGTTTGAAATAGAGCTGAGTCTAAGTCATTTACTGTGTCTGACAGGTGTGGGTCCTGAGGATAAAGTGAGTTTACCATGATTGAGGACGTCAAAGGTTCCGCCTGCTGCACAGACACTATAGAAGCTTTAGTCTAGAGCGCCAGGGTTAAATTGTGTTTAAGAGTCTTATAAAACTCTCCAAAATGGCTCAATTAGTGAGAAACAGATGTAATTGTTGCAATAGTTTGTGAGTGGGCAACATATACTATCATCCTAAATTGACATGTTAAATTATTTTTGCCATTACACATTTTCATTATTCTGCCATAGAAAAATTTGACATGGAGCCAATTTCCCTAATATTGAACGTTTGTGTTACTACCTTACACAAGCTTGCTTTTTCATTGTGTGGAATTACACATCCTTTTTTACCTCAGATTGGTGATGTTAATATAAAAGTTTATAGTCATCAAGACGATACTAAATCGATTGATTTAAAAACAGATTCACGTCTTTGTGTGATTTTAATCATACGCGCCTGTCCTCCGGACTTGGAACACTGTGGTCATTTTCAAACTCAAATGATACAGATAATTGTCATTTGAACTACCTGTGAGGTGACGATTCGTTGAAATAATCCAGTCAAAAAAAAGGGTTGCGTTTCCCATTTTCAAATTGGCCATCTAGTTGATAAGTGGCTACTACAGGTTCTCATCTATCGAAAGGTATACGTAGCATACCCAAGTTTGTTGTGGTTCGTCTTTTAGAAGAGCGCAAACGGTACATGTCGCCGTGGTTATTGTCCAAGTTCCATTGATTTTAATACAATATCGATCGGAGTGATCAATTTGCGTGCGCTACTGATTACAGAACAAGCTAATCAATTTCAGTCCGAAGTGAAATATTGGTGTGAGAGCAGTTATGAAAATAATTATGAAAAATACAAGTATTCTGAACACTCTACTGTGTCTACAAACACACTACTGTTTGTCAGGAGTTATTTTTATGTCTTGGTCTTCAACATATCAGACTTATTTCAGCATATAGACGATGAATTTGTACATTTAAAACCAGTGCTGACACTAGGCTATAAATCACAAATACATAGGACAATAGGAAACAGCAACAGTATCACTGTCAACCTGTGTTTTAGGACTATAAATGGTACTTTAAACATTCTTTTTTTCAACACGATTCTTAAAATCAGGGAAAAAAAACTACTGAATGAGCCCAAAAACGTGCTAGGATCAATCGATTTTAATGACATAACTGAAATCGTGAAAATAAGTTTGTCTTGCCTACCATGATGTCCGTTACTACCATGATGAGATTAGCATTGATATAGTCAGAACCAGCCTCAGATCCATCCCCATCGTTCAGCACCACACGAGTGTGATCAACTAGAGGAGACAGGGAGGAGAGAGAGAGACACGATTTGAATCAGACTAACTCATATCCAGACTATGCATACGGCAACAACAGGGTGGTCAGGCAATGGTGATATTTGATAGGGGAGGGTGCGCGTGTGTGTGTGTGTTCTCACAGGGAAGAATGTTCTTGTATCGGTTCTTGTTCTTGTTCTCTGCTCTCTGTCCCTCCTTGCGGCTGTATAGCAGCTTACACTCCTGCTGCTGCAAAGTCTGGGAGGGAGAAAAACAGAGGACATAGAATATATAGCTTAGGATGTATAACTGTATAAAAACCTTTCCTGACATGTGAACAATACTGCATTAAATATATATTTTGAAATGCAATGACGCGTTATGTTACCTCAAACTCTTCCCAGAAGCCCTGTTTGACCTTGTCCGTGGCCTCGGCCAGTTTACTAAGCTCTCTCACTCTACTCTCGATCTCCGCTGCGTTGATACGAGTGGTGTTCAGGGGCTGGGGAAAGAACATACACAAGTTTAGAAACACAAGAAATCAATGGCTCTTATTAATGCTTCTGAAAGACAAAAAGGGCCTTGGGCGTGATTAGTACAGTTATCAAGATCTGGGGAAGGAGATCTGACAGCGACACCCAGCTGTATAAAACACCTGTTTGAGTTGCAGCACCGTGCCCAGTGTCTCCACCATGGGGTTCTTCTTATAGTGCTCTACCAGGTCTGTCAGAGAATCAAATTTCTCTCCTCCACCCACGTCATACTTCAGGTCATGCTGAGGAACACAAAAAACAGAACTTACTGGTGATGATCCCATTAGGATGATATGAGATATGGAAATGTTCAAAATAGTAAAATAACCTTTTGTCATTTAGCAGACGCTCTTATCCAGAGCGACTTACAGTTAGTGCATTAATATTCAAATAACTAGATGGGACAACCACATATCTCAGTAATAGTAAGTCCATTTTTCCTCAATAAAGGAAAAATCAGCAAAGCCATCAGCAAAGTCTGTGCTTTTTTGGGAGGGGCGGGGGGATTATTTAAGACACTCTTTGAAGAGGTAGGGTTTCAAATGTTTTCAGTAGATGGGCAGGGGCTCTGCTGTCCTAGCTTCAGGGGGAAGCTGATTCCACCATTGGGGTGCCAGGACAGAGAAGAGCTTTGTCTGGGGTGAGCGGGTGGGAGGGCCAAGAGACCTGAGGTGGCAGAACGGAGTACTCAGGATGGGGTGTAGGGTTTGAGCATAGCCTGAAGGTAGGGAGGGGCAGTTACTCTTGCTGCTCCGTAGGCAAGTACCATGGTCTTGTCGTGGATGCGAGCTTCGATTGGAAGCCAGTGGAGTGTGCAGAGGAGCGGGGTGACATGGGAGAACTTAGGAAGGTTGAACACTAGGCAGGCTGCGGCGTTCTGAATAAGTTACAGGGGTTTGATGGCACAAACGAGAAGCCCAGCCAACAGCAAGTTGCAGTAGTCCAGACGGGAGATGACAAGTTCCTGGATTAGGACCTGCACCGTTTCCTGTGTGAGGTAAGGTCGTACACTACGGATGTTGTAGAGCATGAACCTGCAGGAGTCACGCCAAGGATCTTTTCACTCTGTGAGGGGGACACCGTGGAGTTGTCAACCGTGATGGAGAGGTCTCGGAGCGGGAATGCCTTCCCCAGGAGGAAGAGGAGCCCTGTCTTGTCAAGGTTAAACTTGAGGTGGTGGGACGACATCCAAGCTGAGGTATCGGCCAGGCACGCAGAGATGCTTGTCGCCACCTGGGTGTCAGAATGGGGAAAGAGAAACGTTTTTGAGCGGCAGCCACATAGCAATGATAGGAGAGACCAGGTGAGGATATGATGGAGCCAAATTACTATGAGAGAACACATAGCCAGATTAAGAGAGAGAAGCTGAAGTAGCAGTGTTCTCTGGGGTGATCCATGTCTCCATCATTAAAGGGGCTCCAGAGTGGCACAGCGGTCTAAGGCACCGTATCACTACAGACCCTGGTTCGATCCTGATCTGTATCACAACCGGCCGTGATCGGGAGCGCCATGGGACGACGCACAATCGGCCCAGCGTTGTCCGGGTTAGGGGAAGGTTTGGCAGAGGGTAGGCCATCATTGTAAAATAAGAATTTGTTCTTAACTAACATGCCTAGTTAAATAGGCATAGGTTAAATCAGGGCCAAAAAGTTAAGGGACTGAAGGGCAGCAAAGGTTGAGATGAACTCGCTGTTCTTGACCGCCAGTCGGCAGTTCCAAACGCTGCCGGAGATATCATGTAGTGTATCCGTGGCATATGCCACATTATCACTCCTTTAGTTCTCAGCTCTCTGTAAACTCAAGGCCAGACAAACATGTCATACAGTATGCCAGTAATACCCCTTATCTGTATTTATGTCAGTATCACAAACTTATGACAACATTCCAGGCCACTTATAGTATCCCAACTTCTGCCCATTGGTATGCGGCACTCATTATGTAACAAATATTGACATTCAACACCATTCACCTCTAAAACCTAATTTACAACAGTCCAAGAACGCGAACCCTGTTTTGATCGAGGGGGGGAGGGAAGGAGTAAAGCACAAAAAGAATGAATGATACTATACCTGGCAGCGGATCATGACGTGCGTGACCTTAGGCTTGCCATCGCTGCTGTCTGTCTTGTCGTCACCGGTACGGACGGACAGAACGAAGTCTCCAGGGTGGCTCTGGCTCTCTCTGACCAGGAAACTACCGTTCTTCCCCTTCTCTGTCAGCAGCTTCTCAGCCTCGCGGCCTGACAGGTGACCATGGAACCACCTGGGACACACACACACACACAGAGATAAACACAGTTTAAAGAACTCTACTGACGAACTGACACGCAGGCTAGAGCGGTATATACACACACAGACAAACAAGAGACAAACACGCATGTTGTGTCCGTGTCAGTGTTCACCTCTCAGAGGTGGGGTCAGCACAGTTGAGGGGGTATTTGAGCTCGATGACATCTCCATTCTTCTCCTTGAGTTGGCCGTGGTGCTCCATGTAGTACTGAACCAGCTCAGCCAGGGTGGCAAACTTCTCCCCCCCGTACAGGTCATAGTAATCCCCTGTGTTCTGGATCTTAATGTGGGTGACAGCTCCGTTACGTCTGCCCAGGGAAACACGGGAATAATAGAAAGGGAAATATGAACCCCCACCACCCAGGCGACGGTGAAATGTTATCTTCAATTTGCCTAATCATTTATAATACAATATAAATGGGGAAAGCATTTTCTTGTTTACTTTGTATGCTTTAGGCGTAACTAAACTAAATAGACTCCTTTTTTATGTATCAGTGTCAACCAAGCCTACAGTAGCTCTAGTGTCTGGTGCTACAGTAACTCACCTGACAGAGAGGGTGAAGTCTCCAGGGTTGCTCTTGCTGGGTCGGGCCAGGAAGCTCCCGTCCACCCCCCGTGTCAGCAGCAGATTCTCAGCCTCCACCCCCGTGATATTGGGGTGGAACCACCTAAAAACCACAACAACATCACAGGTAAACTAGCTAGTTAAGTGCATTTGAAGTAATAGGTGACACAGCATAAATTCACAGATTTGTGGACTACACCACATCCATGACCAGCTTAAACATCAAGGTACCTGTCCTTGTCCTGTCTAGACTTTTATTTTGGATTTCATCATAACTCTATTGTAAATGCCAGTGAGTCATCTACCCAGCTGGGTTCAGGGCCCTTGACTTACCCTTGGGGAGATAACAAGCAGTCATAAATCACAGAGTTCACTGGTAGCCTAGCCTAGAGAACATATGTGGCCTGAATATAGTCTGTTAGTGATGTATGATTAAAGGATGTGAGAATGATCAGGAAATCCTGAGAGAAGTGAGGGATATTAAACATATATTTATTTACAGTCTATAGTTATGTTGGGTATATTTTTGAATAACAAGCGTGTCCTCCAAACTGAACCAGATGCATTGAACCGCATATCCTGGGCAGATAGCTTTTAAAATGAGTGCACATTCAAAAAGGTAGCTTCAATTTCACATATGCCCATTGTAATTGCCCAATGAAGAACTTACTTAGCTAGCTAGCTTACTACTACTACTACTACTACTACTACTACTACTACTACTACTACTACTACTACTACGCTGACTCTAAAACACCGCCAAGGCACATCCTTGACAAATACGACTTTTATTATTAGGTCGTTAACTGAGGATCACATGTATGCATTAAATCACTGGGATAATCTTGTAAGTGTAAACAGTTCTAGGCTAATGTTAGCCGACAGGCTAGTTAGCTAGCTAACTACCATCATCAGATTGTTTTCCATGATTAGTCCTTAAGGCTTACGTTACCTCCGAGATGTCATATTTTTTCAACCCTTATTTCCTCGCGCTGACGTTAGTGCTGGCTTTTCCAACTATTGTGGTTTTCTTCCGCAGTCTAGTCCCAGCGAAAATGCCTCATAAGGTCCAGACCCCGCTCCAAACGGGCACAAAAAAATGGACATTTGTTGGAAATTTTTCACAACAACAAAAATTACCTAGGCCTCGGCCCCGGAGGCTTCAGAACGAGTCGACAGTTGAAACGTCACCAGACACGCGACACAACATACATTTTCCGTTTGCGCACGCGCTGTAGGGGGAATGGATGGCCGATTTTTAAATCGCTTAGTTCTGTGAAAATATGACCCTCGCTACTTCCCGTTTAAATTCTTACGTGGCAGTCTACCTGAAAGCTAGCCTGCTAGCAAGGAAGTTTCCAATCTCACCCTCTATAATTTGTGCTTGTTCTGAGCCTCCTGATACGATACATGTGCACTTTTAGGGTGGGTTTGAAATCGTGGGAATACGGAGAATCTACAATCGTTACGTAACGCTAGCTAAAACATAAACATGTTCACTGCTTCAGAGATCGTTGTCCTTTTTGCGGTCTTGTTCTCCACAGCATCCGGCTACTTTGTTAGCATAGACGCTCATGCCGATGAGTGTTTCCATGAGAGGGTCAACTCAGGAACCAAGATGGGCCTAATGTTTGAAGTTGCAGAGGGAGGCTTTTTGGACATTGACGTTGAGGTGAGATTACATTTGGTGTTTCTTATGGATTTGTTTTTTCTTATGGATTTGGTTTCACTTGTCACTTCCGCAAAGAAGGTGGGGAGTAGCTAGCTAACGTTAGCGGATATGGCTAACAAGCTAGCTATTTAGCTTAATTGCTCACCACAAGCCAGTCATACTTGTTATTTTTGAAAGGCATGTTTTGTATAGTTTAAAGTCAACCCACTGCCTGTTTTTGTAAATTGTTAGCTAAATTGGTAAATAACTATTAAGTGACTGACCTGTTCATGAATGATACAGCCAGGAAGTGTATTGTTGACTAATGTTACTAGCTGTCATTCAAACAGCTGTCAGTTTAACAGAACTTGAGAAACAGCCCCCTTCCATTTCTTTAACAGCACTGCTCCAGCACATGCATTCACCATCAGAATGGGAATTGTTGTAAATGCAAATGAGATCCATATTTTTAGTGGATTTCAAAAGTATCAATATGTAAAGTGTTTGCTACCATGTGGTGCAGACCACCCCGATCCCCCAACCACTGAATTAAATATATATTTGTTGCTACAATGGTCCAGAATATTTTTTTAATCTTGGTTAGAACGACAGCACACCACAATGTTGCACCATGAGTTGTCAATTATTTGAATGATATTGTCTCCTATGTAGATAACAGGACCTGATGACAAGCAGATCTACAAAGGTGACAGAGAGTCCAGTGGGAAATACTCTGTAGCAGCTCACATGGACGGGACCTACAAGTTCTGCTTCAGCAACAAGATGTCCACCATGACACCAAAGATCATCATGTTCACCATCGATATCGGAGAGGCACCCAAGGGACAGGACATGGAGACGGAAGGTAAGCTTGATTTGTGTGTGTGAATTAAGCTCTATTCTTAATAATTTGTTAATTGCTTTAACGGATGATCACTTCTGTTTTCACATTATTTCTCTCTTTTCTTTATGATGCTATTGTTCTCTCTTTCTCTCCATCCTCTTGACTGTGCTGGACTGTTTTCCCCTTCCCCCAGGTGGCGAGAGTTGGGATGGTAGGGTTCAGGCCTCATCTGAAGCTATGTTTGCCCAAATGCATTCGGTTTCCTCTAACCTAAGTTGAATGAGTTTTCCAGTGCAATCTAATGTTCACAAATCACCACTTAGTTACGGTAGTACATGTTGCCTGGGAATGATGTGAGAAATCTCTTTAAAAAAATGTTTTTAATAGATGCTGGAACATGTTGTGCATGATTTCATACATTCAATACAGGGACTAATAGTGTTCTTTTGTGGAGTGTTTTTAATGTGTTCAGTGTAACATACATGTAATTTTCACTAGAATGTTGTTGATTCTATGCTGATCCTGATTGGTTGGTTGTGTGTTCTGTTACAGCCCACCAGAACAAGCTGGAGGAGATGATCAATGAGCTGGCGGTTGCCATGACAGCAGTCAAGCATGAGCAGGAGTACATGGAGGTCCGGGAGAGGATACACAGAGCCAGTAAGTTACACACACCACATGAAACGGAACGTGAAAGCAAATGGTGTTCGAATGGACTGTGGTTAAGTACCCATTCACTTTATTGTTATGTGTGTGCTGCAGTGTCAGTACTGACAGCCAGTCTTGAACTTAAGTCATGGTTATCTTTCCATCTAGTCAATGACAACACGAACAGCAGGGTGGTTCTCTGGTCGTTCTTCGAGGCCTTGGTCCTGGTGGCCATGACTTTGGGACAGATCTACTACCTGAAGAGGTTCTTCGAAGTGCGGCGAGTGGTGTAACACCTAAAACCTTCCCCCTGCGACTTCCTGCTCCACTGTTGTCTCCAGCACAGAGACGGCGAATCAGTCACACCTTGAAATAAGACTGGCAGATTTCAGTAAATGTCTGAGTACAAATTGGATCTCTTATGTTTTTTTTTTTTTACCCTGTTACCCCTTTGTTCCCATCTTTATCGATGTGCTTGTTACTGTCATGTTTTGAACTCAAGGCCTTTCAAAGATCTTAGGTTTGATGATGTCAAGTTTGATTTTCTCATCACTGAGGAAGCAAATAATTTGTTATGGATTACTCCATGCAGCTTGATCAACTGCATGATCAGCCATACATTAGCTAGCGAGGTTGTATGTCTGCCTGCCTGCCTGTATCTTGTCAGTGGATGGGCTGTATAAAGTAACAAAAGCAGGACATGTATTCGAGAGATGCACACTGATAGTTAAGCAATGATGACGGTACCAGTGAAGAATGTATCCCATATTTGAACCCCTTTGCAAGTGATCTGACAAAGTTGTTTATATTAAGTATGCAGAATGCATCCGCTCAAGGTGAGATACTTAGGGCTTGTTCAGGAGAGTGAAATGTCCCAGAACGTTCAAGTAGAAATGTATTGTGCATAATAGACATGACTAGAATAAAGAATTGTCTGCTTTATATATCATATTTCTATCTGAAACTTTCAGAATGTTGTATCCTGTGGAATATCTGAAAGCAGATGTTTTTGCTCTTGTTGCTGTTGAGTTATATATATATATATATATACCCATGGCACATAATCATTCTGAATGTTTGTGTATGGGATGTGGAGGGAAAACCTTTTTACTCCCATTACACCACAGATTTGTTATAGTAGGACAGCCTTCCTCAATCCTGGCTCTGGGGATCCACTGGGTGTGCAGGATTTTGTTGTAGCTCATCACTAACACACCTGATGCAAATAATAATTTAACCTTGGATTCGTTGATTCAGGATTGGTACAGCTGGGCTGGAACAAAACCCTGGACCCCTGTAGGTGTAGAGAATCAGGAATTAAGAACACTGTAATAAATTATGGGTGGGGGTCTGAAGCTATGTTATGATTGCTGAGGCTAGGGAGTTACCTCTACTTTTTTTAGACTGGTTGTAATTTGTGGTTTTGGGTTGGTCTCTAATTTCATACCTTTTAGTTTTCTGGTACATATTCAGTGGGGTTCAACATTCAGAATGTAGAAATGTTTATGTATAGAATGGACATGCCTTTTTATTCCACATGTTTGAGGATGAATTGTAGGTATAGTCTAATCTATACACTACATATCTATCTGCAACACCATAAATGTTGCATCTTACTGAATATGCCTCAGTCTGTTTTGTACTTTATGTGATCTGATTAGCTCAGGCACAACTGTCACCGTGAGACTGGAGTGACTACTGAGGAGAAATAAGATTAAGTGACTCCTGTATGTCAATGAAATTCTGCTAACTGGATCTGTAAACTTTAAGAAAGATGCTTGTCTGTGGGTCCAGGTTTATTAAAACAAAAATGAAACTTTAAAATGCTGTTTAATTTTTGATTGTCTTGCAATTTATTTATTGGTTAAACAATATGTTTACAGCTATTGGGGTGTGGGGTTAGGCTGAGCCGCCGGGCACCCCACTTTGGCCCGTGACGTTAACAGCAAAAGTGCCCTTCTCAAATCAAACAGTGTGTGCCACTAGGTCATGTTGTTTTCAAGGCAGCATAATTCGTCGCCCAGAAACATCTCTCTTCCATAAAATATCTCTGAATTGTTAAAGCAGTTTTTATTGGGAAGGCAGATTGTTTTCAATAAAAATGTTATCTTTTGCATGTGAAAACAAAATCCTGCTCAATGACCTTATATATGAAGATCCTACTCATTTCTCAAATGTGTTAAAGAGCATGTGGAAGCTATTTCTTAATGCCAAAAACACAATAGTAACGTAGAGCACCCCAAGGAAGCATTCCCAAATTAAACTCTTCAATATTTGTTCTAAAAGTTGGGTTTGGGGTTTTCCCCAAATCAGCTGACTTTGGAAACAACCCCACAAATCAAATACAATTTTATTGGTCACGTGATTAGCAGATGTAGGGAAATGTTTGTGCTTCTAGCTCTGACAGTACTTGTTAGACATTACTGCACTAACAAATTACACAATATATACCCAATGCACACATCTAAGTAAGAACTTTGTTGTCCTTAAGCCGTTTTGCCACAACATTGGAAGTATGTTTGGGGTCATTGTCCATTTGGAAGACCCATTTGCGACCAAGCTTTAACTTCCTGACTGATGTCTTGAGATGTTGCTTCAATATATCCACACAATTTTCCTGCCTCATGAGGCCATCTATTTTGTGAAGTGCGCCAGTCCCTTTTGCAGCAAAGCACCCCCACAACATGATGCTGCCACTCCCGTGCTTCACGGTTGGGATGGTGTTCTTGGGCTTGTAAGCCTCCTCCTTTTTCCTCCAATCTTAACAATGGTCAATATGATGAAACAGTTCTATTTTTGTTTCATCAGACCAGAGGACATTTCTCCAAAAAGTACGATCTTTGTCCCCATGTGCAGTTGCAAACCGTAGTCTGGCTTTTTTATGCTGGTTTTGGAACAGTGACTTCTTCCTTGCTGAGCGGCCTATCAGGTTAGGTCGATATAGGACTCGTTTTACTGTGGATATAGATACTTTTGTACCTGTTTCCTCCAGCATCTTCACAGGGTCCTTTGATGTTCTGGGATTGGTTTGCACTTTTCGCACCAAAGTACGTTAATTTCTAGGAGACAGAACGCGTCTCCTTCCTGAGTGGTATGACGGCTGCGTGTTCTCAGGGTGTTTATACTTGCGTACTATTTTTTGGACAGATGAACGTGGTACCTTCAGGCATTTGGAAATTGCTCCCAAGGATGAATCAGATTTGTGGAGGTCTACAATGTTTCTTTCTCTGGTCTTGGCTGATTTCTTTTGATTTTCCCATGATGTCAAGCAAAGAGGCACTGAGTTTGAAGGTAGGCCTTGAAATACATCCCTAGGTACACCTCCAATTGACTCAAATTATGTCAATTAGCCTGCCAGAAGCTTCTAACAAACGAACAAAGCTTCAAACCTGACTCAGTTGCACCAGCTCTGTCAGGAGGAATGGGCCAAAGTTCACCCAGCTTATTGTGGGAAGCTTGTGGAAGGCTACCCGAAACGTTTGACCCAAGTTAAACCATTTAAAGGCAATGCTACCGAATTCTAATTGAGTGTATGTAAACTTCTGACCCACTGGGAATGTGATGAAAGAAATAAAAGGTGAAATAAATCATTCTCTCTACGGTTATTCTGACATTTCACATTCTAAAAATAAAGTGGTCATCCTAACTGACCTAAAACAGGGCATTTTTGCTTGGATTAAATGTCAGGAATTGTGAAAACTGAGTTTGAATGTATTTGGCTAAGGTGTATGTAAACTTCCGACTTCAACTGCATATGTAAAAAAAAAAAATGCTACCTATTGTAATGACTATTCAGAAACACTGTTGCATCTTTTTGGGCATTGCATTCAGGTAAGGAACCTGTGGCAAGACATCAGTAGATTTATAATTTTACACATTTGAAGATTTTACACTATTATGGAGATATGTACTGTTTGAATTCTTTACCGACGATAGAAATAAGTTGAAACAATTTTGGCCAAATTTCATATACAAAAACATCACATTTTCTTACTTTATAAAAATACATTTAACTATATTTTAAGATGATAAATACTCTGCCAACATAAATGCCGTAAGAATGATAAACTTGTGTATGTCCCTCAACGGGATCTACGGGATGGCAACTGCACCGCCCACAACCGCAAGGCTCTCCAGAGGGTGGTGCAGTCTGCACAATGCATCACCAGGGGCAAACTACCTGCTCTCCAGGACACCTACAGCACCCGATGTCACAGGAAGGCCAAAAAGATCATCAAGGACAACAACTACCCGAGCCACTGCCTGTTCACCCCGCTACCATCCAGAAGGTGAGGTCAGTACAGGTGCATCAAAGCTGGGACAGAGAGACTGAAAAACAGCTTCTATCTCAAGGCCATCAGACTGCTGAACAGCCATCACTAACTCAGAGAGGCTGCTACCTGCATAGAGACTCACTAGCCACTTTAATGTTTACATGTCTTACATTACTCATCTCATATGTACATATACTGTATCTTATACCATCTATTGCAACTTACCTATGCCGCTTGGCCATCGCTCATCCATATATTTGTATGTACATATTCTTATTCCATCCCTTTAGATTTGTGTGTATTAGGTAGTCGTTGGGGAATTTTTAGATTACTTGTTAGATATTACTGCACTGTTGGCAGTGGCGGTTCTAGGTTGTATGGCCCCCCCCCCCCTCAGTGGCTCAACACTCTTAACTTTACTCTCCCACCTTGTCTCAATCCACATCTTCAAAGTGATGTCCACATGCTTTTTCAGGATGGCCCATCGCTGTGTGGAGGCTGAGAACAAGGTGTACAGTTTGTGTAAGATGCAAAAGTAACCTGTGGCATCTACAGAACTTTTAGTAGCATCAGCCACAACCAGGTTCAATGTGTGAACCCCACATGGCACAAATAGAGCTCTTGGATTCATTTCCAGGAGTCTGGCTTGGACATCTTTGTTTTTGCCTCTCATGTTGGCCCCATTATCATAAGACAGTCCTCTGCAGTCCTCAAAAGGGATTTGTAGCTCCTCTAATCTTTTGAGAATCAGGGATGCTAAATGTTGGCCCGTGGACTCCTCTGCCTCAAAAAAAACCTAACATGTTCCTTTATGTGTGGCTCCTCCTTCAGTGACACAATTCTAATCACAACTGACACATTGTTCGGTGTGGCTGACATCTGAGATGCAATCTAGAATGATAGAGAAGAATTTTGCCAGCTTGATGTCACTCACCATTATTGAAATGACCTTGCTGCTCAACAAATCAGTGAGTTCATTCTGTATTTGGTGGCCAAGGTAGCTGCTGGTGGTGTGACTCGAGGTCCCTTTTTGGACTCGGTTAAGGTGCGCTTACATGACTGAATCAAATTGTGCCATCAGTTCAACCTCTTTGTGGAAATGTTCATTTGATGGAGAGTCCAGTGTTTCTGTGTCCCCCCTTAGTGCCAGATTTCTAATTGCCAGTCTAATGTGTCAACACCTCATTCCATCTTATCCTCTCAACCTCCATAAGTGCCATCTCATGATTATCAATTGTTTCCCCTTTTTTATCCTCATTGTCAGTTCTTTCCATGTTTTCATGCAGTTATGGTGTTCTGGACTGCTGTCCTGTGAAGTCAGCAAAGAATGACCATGTTTCAAGTCTGTCAGTCCTGAGTTTGCTAAATTCGTAGCTTGCCTAGCTCACTGTAACGTCCGCTTCCAACTCACACTCTCAAACACGTAGATCCCCTGAACGCAGCTTACTTTCCAGCCCACTTGTACAATGGCCGATGAGCACCGATACGTTTTATCTATAAATTCCCTTCATTATTTCTCCTAATATGACAAGGATTAAAAAGGATTTGCCAGTAGATTGTCGACTTGATTCATGATGATGTGAAAGTGTAAGAAGGTAGTACAAACCCTGAGGCTTTCCGGGAAGCGGCATTGCTTGCGGTTCCCATCCACTGATATTGCTATCGGAATCGGTGCAGCCAGCTGGTTTCTCCACGCATCGCGCCGACAGAAACAAACATCTTTCTGGTAAGAAGAGGGGCGGGGGCGTATGCCTTATGGCTAACGAGACATGGTGTGATGAAAGAAACATACAGGAACTCAAATCCTTCTGTTCACCTGATTTAGAATTCCTCACAATCAAATGTAGACCGCATTATCTACCAAGAGAATTCTCTTCGATTATAATCACAGCCATATATCCCCCCCCCCCCAAGCAGACACATCGATGGCTCTGAACGAACTTTATTTGACTCTTTGCAAACTGGAATCCATTTATCCGGAGGCTGCATTCATTGTAGCTGGGGATTTTAACAAAGCTAATCTGAAAACAAGACTCCCTAAATTTTATCAGCATATCGATTGCAACCAGGGGTGGAAAAACCTTGGATCATTGTTACTCTAACTTCCGCGACGCATATAAGGCCCTGCCCCGCCCTCCTTTCGGAAAAGCTGACCACGACTCCATTTTGTTGATCCCTGCCTACAGACAGAAACTAAAACAAGAGGCTCCCACGCTGAGGTCTGTCCAACGCTGGTCCGACCAAGCTGACTCCACACTCCAAGACTGCTTCCATCACGTGGACTGGGACATGTTTCGTATTGCGTCAGATAACAATATTGACGAATACGCTGATTCAGTGTGCGAGTTCATTAGAACGTGCGTTGAAGATGTCGTTCCCATAGCAACGATTAAAACATTCCCTAACCAGAAACCGTGGATTGATGGCAGCATTCGCGTGAAACTGAAAGCGTGAACCACTGCTTTTAATCAGGGCAAGGTGACTGGTAACATGACCGAATACAAACAGTGCAGCTATTCCCCCCGCAAGGCTATCAAACAAGCTAAGCGTCAGTACAGAGACAAAGTAGAATCTCAATTCAACGGCTCAGACACAAGAGGCATGTGGCAGGGTCTACAGTCAATCACGGACTACAAGAAGAAATACAGCCCAGTCACGGACCAGGATGTCCTGCTCCCAGGCAGACTAAATAACTTTTTTGCCCGCTTTGAGGACAATACACTGCCACTGACACGGCCTGCAACGAAAACATGCGGACTCTCCTTCACTGCAGCCGAGGTGAGTAAGACATTTAAACGTGTTAACCCTCGCAAGGCTGCAGGCCCAGACGGCATCCCCAACCGCGCCCTCAGAGCATGCGCAGACCAGCTGGCCGGTGTGTTTACGGACATATTCAATCAATCCCTATACCAGTCTGCTGTTCCCACATGCTTCAAGAGGGCCACCATTGTTCCTGTTCCCAAGAAAGCTAAGGTAACTGAGCTAAACGACTACCGCCCCGTAGCACTCACTTCCGTCATCATGAAGTGCTTTGAGAGACTAGTCAAGGACCATATCACCTCCACCCTACCCGACACCCTAGACCCACTCCAATTTGCTTACCGCCCAAATAGGTCCACAGACGATGCAATCTCAACCACACTGCACACTGCCCTAACCCATCTGGACAAGAGGAATACCTATGTGAGAATGCTGTTCATCGACTACAGCTCGGCATTCAACACCATAGTACCCTCCAAGCTTGTCATCAAGCTCGAGACCCAACTCAATCATCAAGTTTGCGGACGACACAACAGTGGTAGGCTTGATTACCAACAACGACGAGACGGCCTACAGGGAGGAGGTGAGGGCCCTCGGAGTGTGGTGTCAGGAAAATAACCTCAGACTCAACGTCAACAAAACTAAGGAGATGATTGTGGACTTCAGGAAACAGCAGAGGGAACACCCCCCTATCCACATCGATGGAACAGTAGTGGAGAGGGTAGCAAGTTTTAAGTTCCTCGGCATACACATCACAGACAAACTGAATTGGTCCACTCACACAGACAGCATCGTGAAGAAGGCGCAGCAGCGCCTCTTCAACCTCAGGAGGCTGAAGAAATTTGGTTTGTCACCAAAAGCACTCACAAACTTCTACAGATGCACAATCGAGAGCATCCTGGCGGGCTGTATCACCGCCTGGTACGGCAACTGCTCCGCCCACAATCGTAAGGCTCTCCAGAGGGTAGTGAGGTCTGCACAACGCATCACCGGGGGCAAACTACCTGCCCTCCAGGACACCTACACCACCCGATGTTACAGGAAGGCCATAAAGATCATCAAGGACATCAACCACCCAAGCCACTGCCTGTTCACCCCGCTATCATCCAGAAGGCGAGGTCAGTACAGGTGCATCAAAGCTGGGACCGAGAGACTGAAAAACAGCTTCTATCTCAAGGCCATCAGACTGTTAAACAGCCACCACTAACATTGAGTGGCTGCTGCCAACACACTGACACTGACACTGACTCAACTCCAGCCACTTTAATAATGGGAATTGATGGGAAATGATGTAAATCTATCACTAGCCACTTTAAACAATGCTACCTTATATAATGTTACTTACCCTACAATATTCATCTCATATGCATACGTATATCCTGTACTCTAGATCATCGACTGCATCCTTATGTAATACATGTATCACTAGCCACTTTAACTATGCCACTTTGTTTACATAGTCACCTCATGTATATACAGTACTCGATACCATCTACTGTATCCTGCCTATGCTGCTCTGTACCATCACTCATTCATATATCCTTATGTACATATTCTTTATCCCCTTACACTGTGTATAAGACAGTAGTTTTGGAATTGTTAGTTAGATTACTTGTTGGTTATTACTGCATTGTCGGAACTAGAAGCACAAGCATTTCGCTACACTCGCATTAACATCTGCTAACCATGTGTATGTGACAAATAAAATTTGATTTGATTTGATTTTGATTTGACTTGGTACCATTGAGTTTATGATTGCAGAAGGTATCTATTGTGATTGAATGTTTAACTTCAGCACAGGCTGCAATCATTGCTGTTGTTCTGTTATATCCCTCTGTGAGTTTACATCTCACAGGCAACAGCCATCTTGCCATCAGAAAGACAGCAGGAGGAAGAGCCTTCAAAGAACTGGGAGAGCCTTCAAAGAACAGCAGGGTTTAGTTGAGGTTTATACTATTTTTGGACTGAAATTTCTGTCTTGCTTTACAAATACCCTGCACACTATTTTGTGTAATGGAATTGTAAATAATTTAATGCTTTACATGTGACTTTTAGGCAATGCAGTGGAGTTGTCAGAGGGAGGAAGGAATGGCCTTCTCTGCCACCTGAAGAGAAGATTGAACTGAACTGAACTGACACATGACCAAGACAACACCAGGAATAACTATCACAAGCTAATTCTGGGAGAAGGGTATATTTTTGATGACTCTGATGTAGATGTGAACTCAGATGAAGATGGGTCCTATTGCTGAGAGCTCAGATGACGACTGCTATGCTTTCTGAAATCATACATCACCCCTGCCTCTTTCTCTCGGTCTCGCTCGCTCCCGCAGGAGAGGGAAAAGGCAGCCACCACCTTGGGAGCAACCTGGTCTCCTGATGTTGACCCCTGACCCCTCACCTTCTGAACCCATCCAGGGAAATGAAATTTGCCTGATGACACGCTAGTGGAGAAGGAACGTCATTTTAGCGCATTTGTTTCCATGTTTCCTCTCCTCACCTCCTCTATAAGATTTCTTCCAGTACTAGACTATGGCGACATCATCAGCAACTGTTGGTTGAGGACCTCTTTACTGAGGAATGTGGTTGTTCTCCATAATAGTTTTTTTTGTATTTTGTATTAGTATTTTCTATGCTGCCGTAATTGAGATTTTTGTGTAATTGTGAGTTACAAAATAGTCTTTGGTCTCAATGGGACTGCTAAAATAAATAAAGGTCTTAATAAATAAATGTGTTAAGCACTAACAGCTCTGAGTGTGTGTTTCAATCGATTACATAGTATGAATTCATTATTTTGATGTAATAAAAAGTGTTGGTGCAGCATGCTGCAAGCCATAGCTGCCCCTTTCAACATTATATGTACCATGTCTTTCTAATCTGATATTGAGTGGAATGTACTGTTGCCCAACCCATATATTTCAGCAGTGCATTGTACCCTACACCATAATTTCAAATGGTAGTGGAAGCTATCTGGCTGATGAAGGACAATGTAGTATGCCTATTTACAGCAGCATATGATTTAATAGTTTTACCTACATTAATTGTCAATTGATATGTTCATGGTATAAAGAAATATAGACTTTTACATTATAAAGTTCACCAACTATAGCCTACTAAGATAGGCACCTGGCACAATGCTGATTATGGGTTATGAGCAGTGGATTGTGTCACACTCTGATCAGTTTCACCTGACCCCCTCCAGGTGTCGCTTGTTTTCCCCAGTGTATTGATCCCTGTGTTTCCTGTCTCTCTGTGCCAGTTCGTCTTGTATTTTTCCAAGTCAACCAGCGGGTATCCCGTTATCCTTCTTGCATTCTCCTTTTTTTTAGTCCTCCTGGTTTTGACCCTTGCCTGTTTCTGGACTTCGTACCCACCTGCCTGACCATTCTGGCTGCCTTGACCACGAGCCTGTCTGCCACTCTGTACCTCCTGGTCTCTGATCTGGTTCTGACCTTTTTGCCTGTCCACAACCATTCTTGCCTACCCCTTTGGATTAATAAACATTGTAAGACTCCAACCATCTGCCTCATGTGTCTGCATTTGGGTCTCGCCTTGATAGATTGGTCTGAACAACTTTAGTAGGCCTAATAATTGTATTGTGAGTAGTGAGAAAACAACAGCAAAAGTGATGGGAATATTGCATTTTGAAATGAACACCGAACAAAAACAACAAAATACCAAACGAAACGTGAAGCTAATAATAGTGCTAACATGCAACTATCCATAGACAAGATCCCACAAAGCACAATGGGGAAATGGCTGCCTAAATATGATCCCCAATCAGAGACAACGATAAACAGCTGGCTCTGATTGGGAACCATACCAGGCCAACATAAATCATGAATCACCTAGATGACCCACCCTAGTCACTATCACACCCCAACCAACATAGAGAATAAACAGCTCTCTATGGTCAGGGCGTGACACAGCCATTATTATGAGCCGTCCTCCCCTCAGCAGCCTCCACTGATTGTAGCAGTTTATTGACCTAGGAATTGTTCATGTAACTGAACCAAAACTTAATATCTTAATATAACTCTGGAGATTCATTTGGTCTACACAGAATTGGGCAAATCTGCTTTTTGTTTTTGTTGCCCCTTATGTGTGGAACAATACACAGCATTCCTTGCAGTTAGATATTCTGGTGCCTTTCAGGCATTTTAAATAGCTGATTGGAGACTTTTATGTTACAGAATGCGATTGCTTTTCTTAAATATGTTTAACATTGTGTATTGTGTTTTGTTATAGTGTGTTTTATTTGTAATGTATATTAGAGCTGTTATGTTATTTCTGTACTGGGTTGTATTTGTAGACGTATACAGGACTCATAAAGGCTCATAAAAATAGAAACACATTGTACTAGACCTAACCCTGATTGCAGACTCACTTTTATATGTAAGAATATTGATGAACCAATATTAATTGGGTAGATTACAATAACTGTAGTGTCATGGAGGCACACCTGGTCCTCCCTGGTCCCATTCCATATCGACAGGCTACGTGTTTGCTATCCACCACTGTGTCCTCCTGGCTCTGCCGACTGCCGTATCTGCTGCTTTCCTGATTCATTGTACAACTTGTAGATCTGTCATACTGCATGTAGATGTTTATGTGTATGCCATTAAACAATACCATAGGATTCGTCAAGCACAGACCACACATTGGAAATTGAAGAGGATTTTTTATTATTATGGAGATAAGTGGGGGGTGGGGGGGGGGTCGATAGAGAAAGAGAGAGAATGAGAGAGCTCCTTCACAGGTATAGGGACAGGAGTGGGCTTCCGGAGATGGTAGAGAATGAGACAACTCCTTCACAGGTATAGGGACAGGAGTGGGCTTCAGGAGATGATAGGTAGGTGGACCCAGGTGCTCCGCCACTTTCTGCCGCCACTGCAATGAAGCCACCACCACCAACCACAACAACAAAAGGAACAGACCACATCAAAATAGGTCAAATGAAAGAATCCAATAAATAACTTTTATGTTTGAATTTTTTCCTGACTTACATAACTTACATACTTCTCTGTTTTGGGGCACTTGTGCATATGGCAGAGGCGCGCATGAATGCACAAATGGAGGGGGAGGGAAAGAGACTAATTTGGGATTCAGCAAGAATCTAATTGTGGACCTAGGTGCAGTGCTTGATTTGGTCAAAAATAGGTGCCGGTACTCATTTTGGGTGCTGTTTATATTCAATTCGTTGCAGGAGCTCCACAATACTTTTGAGCTAATATTCTATAAGAGGAACAGGAGCTCAAGCAGTAATAAGTCTGAGGTGCCGCTACTCTGCTACGGTGAGCTCCAACCCAAGTCAAGCACTGCATATGTCCCAATAGATAGCAATAGTGACACAACTCTGGCATAGCAGCCTATTTACCAGGAGCATGGCTTCCATCTGATTAAATCTTCTCTCTGCCTTATTATGAACAGAATTTTTTTTTTTTAAATAGTATTTGAAATCGCTTGCTTTGTGGTTTTGTGTAATTTACAACACCTTTTCCTAAATTCACAAATTTGCTCAATTGATGATGGAATTGACTATACTGACTGTACTTTGAGAATAACTAGGCTCAGGTCAAACAGAGGTGACATTGTTTACAGAATATCGAACAATTTCCCCAGTTTGACCTGTTTATTGCATAATAACATCAATGTCATAACTGTTCCTTCCCTTCCCTGTTCCTTCCCTTAGATTCCATTCTAACTAACCTCCCTAAATCTGGACCTCACCACTGTCTCCACTGTTCTTACACAGTTCCTATCCTTGCATTCTGAAATATGAAAATATATATATATATATTTCTAGACATTATAGAATGGTAATGTATTTTAGTCGTTGCCTGAAACATAGCAATGCATGTTGTTGATAACTTAGTCGACTTTCAGAGTCATTGCTGGTACATTAATAAACAACTAAGATAATGTGCTGTACTATAGAGATGACATGTCATGTATTGTCATGTTGTGTCCTGTTCCTGTTCTTTCTCTTCACCCTGTCTCCCTCTGCTGGTCGTATTAGGTTACCTTTTCTTCCCCTCTTTCCCCCAGCTGTTCCTTGTCTTCTCTAACTACCTCGTTCACCCCTTTTCCCACCTGTTCCCTTTTTCCCTCTGATTAGGTCTCTATATCTCTCTCTGTTTCTGCTTCTGTCTTTGTCGGATTCTCGTTTGTGTTTCTCATGCCTGAACCAGACTATCGTCGTGTTTGCTGCAACCTTGTCCTGTCCTGTCGGAATCTGCCTGTTCATCTAACCTTGTCCTGTCCTGTCGGAATCTGCCTGTCCATCTGAGCCTACGTGTGTTTCGTCATTAAAGAAACTCTGTTTTGTTAATTCGCTTTTGGGTCCTCATTCACGCACCTGACATGACAGCCTAGGCTCACATTGTGTACAGTGGAGACAAAGAAAATAGCCTGTGACAAATTAAAGATAGGTCCATGTACCTTTGCACTTATTCGGTTTCTGTCTTTTCTGGCATTCTGCAGTGCCAGTGTCCTCCTCCATGGTCACAATGGACCCCTGCTTCTCTTCCACTGTGAACTTCAACTTGAATGAACACACACAGACATAATTGGTATTGAAACTATTAGGTTGCACATACATATTATTTGCTGGTCCAAATTCACTCCCTACCCCTCCTCCTTGGCCCTGACTTAACCCTTAGATTTTTTTAAGGGTCTGGACCATATTGCACCATATTGCTTACACCTTAGAGATAATAAAGTAGACGGCACACGCCAAACGTTTGATTTATGACCCTATGTCCAGATGACGTGTGCATGCCCATATTTGGACATCCGTTCAGGACATCCTGGCCGGAAGTTATCACGTGGTTATGCCCAGATATGGGCATGCTGTTCCTGTTCTCACGCCTTAGACTGAGTGTTAATTTATGTATATAATGCATCTATTCATTTGAAGATGTCATGATGATTGATGTCTAGGGACCTCGTTGAACTGGAGGGATGTATTTGAACATTTCAAAGAGTATGGCCCCCCCACCCCCATGTTTTATTGCCCTTAGGGTTGTTGTCTATGAAGCAGGAATATCTGGGAGGGGGATTGTGTGTGTGTGTGTGTGTGTGTGCGTGTGTGCGTGTGTGTGTGTGTGTCTCTACAGGGGTGTTGGAAACAAGGTCCCTTCTCATTGTGTACATTTTGAGCTTTCAACAACAATAAAACAACCATCTAAATAATGTTTTTCGGCCTAACACACTGTTGAGTTTCCTATTTAGTTCTCTTTATTTGTACATGCACCGAGCTTCCTGGTGGCTCCAGCCTATGGACGTTCGGTGCATGTATACCGGGGGGATTTTGAAAGAGTTAGATTAGAACCCCAAAGTAATAGGGTTAAGAAAAGATCATAAAGTTCATTTCAGGTTCAGGTTTAGGGGGTAATAACTTTAGGGAAACCGGCGCCGACAGAGATGGCCGTTCCTAGGAAACTATGCAGTATTTTGTTTTTTTACGTGTTATTTCTTACATTGGTACCCCAGGTCATCTTAGGTTTCATTACATACAGTCGAGAAGAACTACTGAATATAAGAGCAGCGTCAACTCACCATCAGTACGACCAAGAATATGACTTTCGCGAAGCGGATCCTGTGTTCTGCCTTTCACCCAGGACAATGGAATGGATCCCAGCCGGCGACCCAAAAAAACGACTTTGTAAAAGAGGGAAACGAAGCGGTCTTTTGGTCAGACTCCGGAGACGGGCACATCGCGCAGCACTCCCTAGCATACTTCTCGCCAATATCCAGTCTCTTGACAACAAGGTTGATGAAATCCGAGCAAGGGTAGCATTCCAGAGGGACATCAGAGACTGTAACGTTCTTTGCTTCACGGAAACATGGCTCACTCTAGAGACGCTATCGGAGTCGGTGCAGCCAGCTGGTTTCTCCACACATCGCGCTGACAGAAACAAACGTCTTTCTGGTAAGAAGAGGGGCGGGGGCGTATGCTTTATGGTTAACGAGACGTGGTGTGGTCACAACAACATACAGGAACTCAAGTCTGACTCAACTCCAGCCACTTTAATAATGGGAATTGATGTAAAATATATCACTAGCCACTTTAAACAATGCTACTTAATATAATGTTTACATACCCTACATTATTCATCTCATATGTATACGTATATACTGTACTCTATATCATCTACTGCATCTTTATGTAATACATGTATCACTAGCCACTTTAAACTATGCCACTTTGTTTGCATACTCATCTCATATGTATATACTGTACTCGATACCATCTACTGCATCTTGCCTATGCCGCTCTGTACCATCACTCATTCATATATCTTTATGTACATATTCTTTATCCCTTTACACTTGTGTGTATAAGGTAGTAGTTTTGGAATTGTTAGTTAGATTACTCGTTGGTTATTACTGCATTGCCGGAACTAGAAGCACAAGCATTTCGCTACACATGATTGTCACAGTCAATCATGACAGCCTCTTTTTGAAAGGCCTTTACTTATGATTTAAACAGATTCATTTTCTACCCATCTTATTAATTAATGCTGTGGGATAAATCAGGTGTTTCTTGGTGGGCTTAAACACATCTACTGTGAAACAAAAGTGTACACTCTACACACATGTTTATTGACTTTAAAAAAAGACCACTGTAACATGACAGATATAGTAGAGATGCTACAAAAATCTGTTAGTTCGTATGTATTTTCCAAAGCCTGTCTGGATGTGAACGACTTTATGCCTGGAAAACTTACGGAGCTGGAAACGGCATGATGTCAAAACCTATAACCAGGCCCTTTATCTGTAAGAAAGGGATAGTACTTTTTTTAAAATGATTTATAACATGTTTTAAACTGTATGTACTAAAGATTTAGAATTAAATGGGGATTAATGCTATATCTCACCCCTTAATGAACGGGAAGCTCTCGTTTTCTGTCTTGCCCCAGGGTCTGTCGTGGAGAAAGGCTTTTCTGGGAAAATGGGCATGTGTGTTTCAAAACAATGTCTTATTTTATACGAATACAGTCTTTCCTACAACGGTATGTTATAAACATTAAAGGTTATTAAAAGTGCAGTACTGTCTGGTACAACAATGTTTATACATAAAACATTCGTGCATGTTTCAATATTGGGCAGTAAAATTAGTTAATTAATTATAAGATGTTTTAAAAAGGTCTGTACTAAATATTTTGAATTAAATAAATAGTTTTAAAGAGGTATCTCACCTTTAACGAAGGGGCTCTGTCTTTTCGCTCTATCACCAAGCATGTCTCGGATAAAAAAAAATCTTAAAAGACGTGCGTGCGCGGGTGTGCGTGTGCCGGGCCAGGAGGTGTGTGTGTTCCAAAAACAAAGGGGTGGGGGTGTGTCTCTGCATGGGTCGTTTGAAAATATTATTTCCATAAATAATAGTGAAACTAACTTAATCCACTCTAATACAAATAGTACATTGCCAAAACAAACCAAACTCCCACTTCTTCCTTCATTTAATTCTCCCTATCCCCCTTCTCAGATTCTAGGACCTGAGAGGGTGGTACAGCTTGTGTGAATATTACATGAAACTCCTTCACTGAGAAATCTTTCAGCCCCAGGAACCACTCCGCTGCATCCTCTATGATTTCTATCTTCCTGGAACATCTCTCCACCTCGGCAGTGCCATTAATTACCATAGCTATAAAGGCCACAAAGTCCACCTTACCATTTAAAATGCCAGGATCCTGCTGGTGAAAGGCAACCCCTGCAGCCTGTAGTGTAGGCCTATCCACCACCATGGACAATTTGGGTGCCCCATTCAACCCCTCAACCCTTTTCACAGCTGCAGCATATGGAAGTGCTCTGTACAACCCTGGCTTTGGCCCCCTCATTCTCTTTCACCCTTTTGGGGCATTCGAAAAACGTGGCTTCATGGTTCCCACCGCAATTGCAACATGTCACATATTCAAATTTAACATCCATTCAAAATTCTCCAGCCCTCTGTGTGACAATGACGTGATTTTGGCGGTATGGCAACGCGAGACTAATCTATGGGTAAACAGGGTTGTATTTGTATTTTGTATTTATTATGGATCCCCATTAGCTGCTGCCAAGGCAGCACCTACTCTTTCTGGGGTCCGGTAAAATTAAGGCAGTTGTACAATTTTTAAAACATTACAAAAAGCAATCATTACAGAAGTCACAACAAACTAAGTGTGTGCACTCAGGCCCATACTCCACTACCACATATCTACAATGCAAAATCCATGTGTACGTGTGTGTATAGTGCGTATGTTATCATGTGTGTGTATGCATGTGTCTGTGCCTATGTTTGTGTTACTTCACAGTCCCCACTGTTCCATAAGGTGTATTTTTACCTGCTTTTTAAATCTGATTCTACAGCTTGCATCAGTTACATGATGTGGAAAAGAGTTCCCTGTAGTCATGGCTCTATGTAGTACTGTGCGCCTCCCCTAGTCTGTTCTGGACTTGGGGATTGTGAAGAGACCTCTGGTGGCATGTCTTGTGCGGTATGCATGGGTGTTCGAGCTGTGTGCTAGTATTTTAAACAGACAGCTCGGTGCATGCATTATGTCAACACCTCTTACAAAAACAAGTAGTGATGAAGTCAATCTCTCTTCCACTTTGAGCCATGAGAGATTGACATGCATGTCATTAATGTTAGCTCTCCGTGTACTTTTAAGGTGCCAGCCGTGCTGCCCTGTTCTGAGCCAACTGTAATTTTCCCAAGTCCCTCTTTGTGGCACCTGACCACACTACTGAACAGTAGTCCAGGTGCGTTATGCTCAACCTGTTTCCCACCACAAAACACTAGAAAATGGCCAAAAAGAGTAGACCCAGCTCACCTGCTTTTACACTATGATTTGACTATTAGATGTTTGTTTCTTTTGAAATAAATATAAAAAAAGGAATAGTTTCACCATATTAAAACTTTAAAACTAGAGTTCAATTCAAGAAACAGTTTTTAACCTTAAAATGAGGGAAATACATAAATGAGTCAATAATCACATGAAATAAATAATAATCTTCAGAAATAACTTTGCCAAAGCATCAAAATAACTAAGTCTTCATAAGGACACGCCCACTTCTATGGGCACTGTTCATGACAAACTGTTCACACCCCTCGTTGGTGGAGAGAATCTTGCAATTTTAAAGCTTATTTCCTCCTTCTATACATTGTGCCATGTCTAATGTATATTCATTTGATATTTGAGTGACGAAAAAAATACAACAATATCTATGGGCTAAAAAAACGAAATATACTGAACAAAGATATAAACGCAACATGCAACAATTTAAAAGATTTTACAGAGTTAAAGTTCGTTTGAGGAAATCAGTCAATTTAAATACATTAATTAGGCCCTAATCTATACATTTCACATGACTGGGAATAAAGATATGCATCTGATGATTATAGATACCTTAAAAAAAATGGGCCTCAGGTACTCGTCACAGTATTTATGTGCAGTCAAATTGCCATCAATAAATTGTGTTCGTTGTCGGTATCTTATGCCTGCCCATACCATAACCCCACCGTCACCATGGGGCACTCTGTTCACAATATTGACATCAGCAAACCGCTCGCCACACGACGATGCCATACACGTGGCCTGAAGTTGTGAGGCCAGTTGGACGTACTGCCAAATTCTCTAAAATGACATTGGATGCAGTTTATGGTAGAGAAATGAACATAACATTTTCTGGCAACAGCTCTGGTGGACATTCCTGCAGTCAGCATGCCAATTGCACGCTCCCTCATGACTTGAGACATCTGTGGTATTGTATTGCGTGACAAAACTGCACATTTTAGAGTGGCATTCTTTTTTATTTATTTAACCAGGCTAGTCAGTTAAGAACATATTCTTATTTACAATGACGGCCTACACCGGCCAAACCCAGAAGACGCTGGGCCAATCGTGCGCCGCCCAATCACAGCCGGTTGTGATACAGAGAAGAATCGATCCAGGGTGCCTGTAGTGACACCTCTAGCAGTGCCTTAGACCGCTGCGCCACTCGAGAGCCCCGTTTTGCATCTGTGTAATGATCATGCTGTTTGAATCAGCGTCATCCATGCATTTTGTGAATGTTATTGGTGCCAGGGAGAGGCCAAAAGGTAACACTTGGTACTCGTATGCTATGCCGTTGAATACAAAGCACAGGAACTTCCTGTGAGCTGGGTGGATCAGTACATGGAAGTAGACATCTTTTAGGTCGACAGTGGTGAACCAGTGGCCTGGGCTGATAGCCTGTAGGATGCGGGACGGAGATAGCATCTTGAATGGGAGGGGCGAAAGCCGACATCCCTCTTGGGTACTAGGAAATATACTCAATAGAACCCACTGCGCTGTTCTGATGGTTTGAGTTGTCTGATTGCCTCTCTGAGTGGAGAATGCAATCTCCAGTTGGAGAGCTTCTCTATTCAGGGGGTCGGCTGTTGTAGTTGACCAAACCCCTCTGAAAGGTGGTGGCCTGCATCGGAACTGGAGTCTGTACCCCTGTAGTACAAGCTCCTCCCACTTTGCCCGATGGACATGGGAGAAGTGGCCCGAAGGTGTGGCGACACCCATCAGGATGACTGAGGGGGCCCGTCCTTCTTCGGAGCAGAGGGACAGTTCTTGTTATGCCGTTGCCTGTGCTGGTGGTGGCGCCATGGAGCCTGTTGTCGTGACTGACCCGGAGCCTGTTGACGTGGTTGATCAGGGTGTGGCTGGATTGTGGGAGGTTCAGAGAGAGGCAGGTGAGAGCTCAGGTTTAGACCGCAATTGTCTCTGGGTAGGGTAACGCGGGGCAGAGGGATCCATGAAAGACTGCAGTGTCTCTCTGTCCTTCCCCAGCTTTGCCGTTTTCTCCAAAACTACATCCACACGAGGACCAACAGCTTGGCCTGGGGAGATAGGGAGCTCCATCAAGTGGTTCTTCAGGGAGGATTACATCCTTGTCTGTGAGAGCCAACGCGGTCTGCATGACGAGATGACCGTAGATGGGGCTTTGCCATTAGCACAGTGCTTAAGAGGGAGAGGAGTGTGGACACCTGAGACATTTCAGCTGTCAGCTCAGGGTCACCGTCGGTGAACAGGCGAACTATCAGACCGTGCAGGTATTCCTGCAGCAGAGTGGTCACATTCATGAGGCGAGCCACCGTGGTTAAAGTCAGGAAGGTGTCCTTTAAGTGGTCGTCAGCAGCCCAATGAGGTCACAGAGGACAGCGGGGGACCTACCAATGATCTCCTTGGCTGGAAGTACCATTGCGGCAACAATGGGTTCCATGAGGGGGAACAGGTCCAGTACCAACTCTTCTGGTGAAGCCATGAAGGTCCAAAACTGGTTTGACAGATGGAACCTTGAGTTCACCTTAGCCCAAGTTTGATGCAGTTTATTGGTGAACTTGGGGCACTGAGGAATGTTTACTCTTCCCACGGCTGCTCTTAGGGTTTGGATTAATATCCAGAGCTTTTAGAACCCTAGAGAGGAGCTCCAGCATAGCAGCTGTTGAAGAGGGCACTTCACTCTCAGCCTTCTCTGAGCTATGGTTCGGTGATCCAGAACCAGCCTCGGTCTCTTTGTCTTAGTCATTACCAGTAAAGATAGAGATACAGTGCCTTGCGAAAGTATTCGGCCCCCTTGAACATTGCGACCTTTTGCCACATTTCAGGCTTCAAACATAAAGATATAAAACTGTATTTTTTTTGTGAAGAATCAACAACAAGTGGGACACAATCATGAAGTGGAACGACATTTATTGGATATTTCAAACTTTTTTAACAAATCAAAAACTGAAAAATTGGGCGTGCAAAATTATTCAGCCCCCTTAAGTTAATACTTTGTAGCGCCACCTTTTGCTGCGATTACAGCTGTAAGTCAACAAAATACAGTTTTATATCTTTATGTTTGAAGCCTGAAATGTGGCAAAAGGTCGCAAAGTTCAAGGGGGCCGAATACTTTCACAAGGCACTGTAGCATCAGGACTCTGTATTAAGTCTTCAACTGAGCCTGTCGGGCCGAGAGAGCGGATCTGCTTAGACAAAGAGGCTGCCTGGGCCTCCAATTCATCCAGAGTAGGTATCCTGTCCTTCTTGGACTGCTTGATGGGAGGGCCCACCACTGAGAAGGGTTGTTTACGCTTGAGTCTGCTCCCGGAGCCTCTAGCATTGTCTCCATCATAGCTAATCGTGCTTCACATTGGCGTGGCCCAAGAGTAGCACAATACATGCAGCTGAAGGGGGAATTCACAGCCTGAATGGCATGCTCTAAGCCTAGGCACATCATACAGGTGGAATGGGCATCAGCCGATGCAAAGCCAAAAATTAATTTATTGTGGTAGTATGGCATGGATAATCCTCTCCCTGTCTAGACAGATGTAGAAATACAGATATGTCTTATAGAACTGATCATCTGTATAACACCCCTTTAATACTACCTGGTGTAAATATAAAGTAGATCTGTTCTCAGGGCAATATGTGAATTAAGTAATAATATATTTTATGGATACCAAAATAAATTCCACTTACAATCCCCAAAGGGTATGAATGTGAGGAGCCAAACTCAACTGACACAGTAACCGACTATGTGTGAGGAGAGGTCCTGCGAACAGACTGGCCAACTCTCTCTCGAGATTAGTAAGGCGAGCGCCTTAAATCTCACTCTGGCAACAACTGCAGCTCGAGCCAGTAAGGGAGTATGCTAGCTAGGATGTGAAGCCTGGACGTTAACCCTTGTGTGGTGTTCATGCTTTTGTTATTCACCCAATGTTCCCGCGGGTCTGATGGACCCACAACATTATTTGGTTTTAAAACAATACAGCCATAACAATTTATGTAAAAATACTTTATACTTAGATGTTCACTTATATCAATTACAATCAATATAGACAGCATACATGGTTAATATTTGCCCGTTACCTCTGCTAGATCACATTTATCAATGAAAGCACTATTCATTTATTTTATAAAAATGTGATTTTTGTGAACAAATATAAATTATAATATATTTTTTTGCACTTGCTGCATGTGTACATGTGTACTCTTCCTGTGCTTCTTGGTTCCACACACATCGCAGCGCTTCTTCTTGTTGCTTCCGGCTGCAATCTAGAATGATGAAAACACTTAGTTCAGGAATTTTACTAACATCTAACTCACTCACATACATAGTTACGGCAGGCCAATGTAGGAGAGTCAGACACACACACATGCAACAACATCACTCACACTTACTTCCAGTATTGGAGTTGTTGGGTCTGTGGGTCGGGCGGATGGGGCACCAGCATTCTCCTCCTGAATCTTCCTCACAATGGCTGCAGAAGCTGGGGTCCTTGGGATATGTTGCCTCCTCTGGATTTGAGGTCTTACCAATGCCTTGCCCATCTCCTCGAGATTAAGCTGTCTCTTCTGGAGCTTCCCTCTGTTCTAATCTGGGTTCAACGGCATCCAGATGACAAACGCGTTGCACGCCAAGATGTCCAAGATGTTGAAGAATATCACAGGTGGCCAGCGTAGGGTTCTTATTTTGCAGCTGTTTCTTGCCCTTCCCTTTTGCAGCTGTTTCTTGCCCTTCCTTACAATATAATAAAATGAGCCCCCTAGTCCTGCTCTTTTGCTAAGATGCTCATTTGTTTTATTAAGTTATTCTGGATGTCGTGGCTCGTGTAGGTTGTGTTGTGGGGAATGGTTGGTACAGTATCTTGGCCAACCCTGGGTCCTTTTGGAGGGTATACTCAAACAATGACAAGAACAGCCCTCTGCCTTCCTCTGCCATGCTTTGGAACAGCCCACTGACTTCCTCTGCCATGCTTTGGAACAGCCCACTGCCTTCCTCTGCCATGCTTTGGAACAGGTCACTGACTTCCTCTGCAATGCTTTAGAACAGCCCACTGACTCCCTCTGTCATGCTTTAGAATAGCCCACTGACTTCCTCTGTCATGCTTAAGAACAGACCACTGACTTCCTCTGTCATGCTTTAGAACAGCCCACTGACTTCCTCTGTCATGCTTTAGAACAGCCCACTGACTTCCTCTGTCATGCTTTAGAACAGCCCACTGACTTCCTCTGTCATGCTTTAGAACAGCCAACCTTCTTCCTCTGTCATGCTTTAGAACAGCTCACCATCTTCCTCTGTCATGCTTTAGAACAGCCCACTGCTTTCCTCTGTCATGCTTTAGAACAGCCCACTGACTTCCTCTGTCATGCTTTAGAACAGCCCACTGACTTCCTCTGTCATGCTTTAGAACAGCCCACTGACTTCCTCTGTCATGATTTAGAACAGCCCACTGACTGCCTCTGTCATGCTTAAGAACAGCCCACTGACTTCCTCTGTCATGATTTAGAACAGCCCACTGACTTCCTCTGTCATGAATTAGAACAGCCCACTGCCTTCCTCTGTCATGATTTAGAACAGCCCACTGACTTCCTCTGTCATGCTTTAGAACAGCCCACTGACTTCCTCTGTCATGCTTTAGAACAGCCCACTGACTTCCTCTGTCATGATTTAGAACAGCCCAGTGACTTCCTCTGTCATGCTTAAGAACAGCCCACCATCTTCCTCTGTCATGCTTTAGAACAGCCCACCATCCTCCTCTGTCATGCTTTAGAACAGCCCACCATCTTCCTCTGTCATGCTTTAGAACAGCCCACTGACTTCCTCTGTCATGATTTAGAACAGCCCACTGACTGCCTCTGTCATGCTTAAGAACAGCCCACTGACTTCCTCTGTCATGATTTAGAACAGCCCACTGACTTCCTCTGTCATGCTTAAGAACAGCCCACTAACTTCTTCTGTCATGCTTTAGAACAGCCCACTGACTTCCTCTGTCATGCTTTGGAACAGCCCACTGCCTTCCTCTGCCATGCTTTGGAACAGCCCTCTGACTTCCTCTGTCATGCTTTAGAACAGCCCACTGACTTCCTCTGTCATGCTTTAGAACAGCCCACGGACTTCCTCTGTCATGCTTAAGAACAGCCCTCTGACTTCCTCTGTCGTGCTTAAGAATAGCCCTCTGACTTCCTCTGTCATGCTTTAGAACAGCCCACTGACTTCATCTGTCATGCTTTAGAACAGCCCACTGACTTCCTCTGTCATGCTTTAGAACAGCCCACTGACTTCATCTGTCATGCTTTAGAACAGCCCACTGACTTCCTCTGTCATGCTTTAGAACAGCCCTCTGACTTCCTCTGTCATGCTTTAGAACAGCCCACTGACTTCCTCTGTCATGCTTTAGAACAGCCCACTGACTTCCTCTGTCATGATTTAGAACAGCCCACTGACTTCCTCTGTCATGATTTAGAACAGCCCACTGACTTCCTCTGTCATGCTTTAGAACAGCCCTCTGACTTCCTCTGTCGTGCTTAAGAACAGCCCACTGACTTCCTCTGTCATGCTTTAGAACAGCCCACTGACTTCATCTGTCATGCTTTAGAACAGCCCACTGACTTCCTCTGACATGCTTTAGAACAGCCCTCTGACTTCCTCTGTCATGCTTTAGAACAGCCCACTGACTTCCTCTGTCATGCTTTAGAACAGCCCTCTGACTTCCTCTGTCATGCTTTAGAACAGCCCACTGACTTCCTCTGTCATGCTTTAGAACAGCCCACTGACTTCCTCTGTCATGCTTTAGAACAGCCCACTGACTTCCTCTGTCATGCTTTAGAACAGCCCACTGACTTCCTCTGTCATGCTTTAGAACAGCCCACTGACTTCCTCTGTCATGATTTAGAACAGCCCACTGACTTCCTCTGCCATGCTTTAGAACAGCCCACTGCCTTCCTCTGTCATGCTTTAGAACAGCCCACTGCCTTCCTCTGCCATGCTTTAGAACAGCCCACTGACTTCCTCTGTCATGCTTTAGAACAGCCCACTGACTTCCTCTGTCATGCTTTAGAACAGCCCACTGCCTTCCTCTGTCATGATTTAGAACAGCCCACTGCCTTCCTCTGTCATGATTTAGAACAGCCCACTGACTTCCTCTGTCATGCTTTAGAACAGCCCTCTGACTTCCTCTGTCGTGCTTAAGAACAGCCCTCTGACTTCCTCTGTCATGCTTTAGAACAGCCCACTGACTTCATCTGTCATGCTTTAGAACAGCCCACTGACTTCCTCTGTCATGCTTTAGAACAGCCCTCTGACTTCCTCTGTCCTGCTTTAGAACAGCCCACTGACTTCCTCTGTCATGCTTTAGAACAGCCCTCTGACTTCCTCTGTCATGCTTTAGAACAGCCCACTGACTTCCTCTGTCATGCTTTAGAACAGCCCACTGACTTCCTCTGTCATGCTTTAGAACAGCCCACTGACTTCCTCTGTCATGATTTAGAACAGCCCACTGACTTCCTCTGTCATCCTTTAGAACAGCCCACTGACTTCCTCTGTCATGCTTTAGAACAGCCCACTGACTTCCTCTGTCATCCTTTAGAACAGCCCACTGACTTCCTCTGTCATGCTTTAGAACAGCCCACTGACTTCCTCAGTCATGATTTAGAACAGCCCACTGACTTCCTCTGTCATGCTTTAGAACAGCCCACTGACTTCCTCTTTCATGATTTAGTCCAGCCCACTGACTTCCTCTGTCATACTTTAGAACAGCCCACTGACTTCCTCTGTCATGCTTTAGAACAGCCCACTGCCTTCCTCTGCCATGCTTTAGAACAGCCCACTGACTTCCTCTGTCATGCTTTAGAACAGCCCACAGACTTCCTCTGTCATGCTTTAGAACAGCCCACTGCCTTCCTCTGTCATGATTTAGAACAGCCCTCTGACTTCCTCTGTCATGCTTTAGAACAGCCCACTGACTTCATCTGTCATGCTTTAGAACAGCCCACTGACTTCCTCTGACATGCTTTAGAACAGCCCTCTGACTTCCTCTGTCATGCTTTAGAACAGCCCACTGACTTCCTCTGTCATGCTTTAGAACAGCCCTCTGACTTCCTCTGTCATGCTTTAGAACAGCCCACTGACTTCCTCTGTCATGCTTTAGAACAGCCCACTGACTTCCTCTGTCATGCTTTAGATAAGCCCACTGACTTCCTCTGTCATGCTTTAGAACAGCCCACTGCCTTCCTCTGTCATGATTTAGAACAGCCCTCTGACTTCCTCTGTCATGCTTTAGAACAGCCCACTGACTTCATCTGTCATGCTTTAGAACAGCCCACTGACTTCCTCTGACATGCTTTAGAACAGCCCTCTGACTTCCTCTGTCATGCTTTAGAACAGCCCACTGACTTCCTCTGTCATGCTTTAGAACAGCCCTCTGACTTCCTCTGTCATGCTTTAGAACAGCCCTCTGACTTCCTCTGTCATGCTTTAGAACAGCCCACTGACTTCCTCTGTCATGCTTTAGAACAGCCCACTGACTTCCTCTGTCATGCTTTAGAACAGCCCACTGACTTCCTCTGTCATGATTTAGAACAGCCCAGTGACTTCCTCTGTCATGCTTAAGAACAGCCCACCATCTTCCTCTGTCATGCTTTAGAACAGCCCACCATCCTCCTCTGTCATGCTTTAGAACAGCCCACCATCTTCCTCTGTCATGCTTTAGAACAGCCCACTGACTTCCTCTGTCATGATTTAGAACAGCCCACTGACTGCCTCTGTCATGCTTAAGAACAGCCCACTGACTTCCTCTGTCATGATTTAGAACAGCCCACTGACTTCCTCTGTCATGCTTAAGAACAGCCCACTAACTTCTTCTGTCATGCTTTAGAACAGCCCACTGACTTCCTCTGTCATGCTTTGGAACAGCCCACTGCCTTCCTCTGCCATGCTTTGGAACAGCCCTCTGACTTCCTCTGTCATGATTTAGAACAGCCCACTGACTTCCTCTGTCATGCTTTAGAACAGCCAACGGACTTCCTCTGTCATGCTTAAGAACAGCCCTCTGACTTCCTCTGTCGTGCTTAAGAATAGCCCTCTGACTTCCTCTGTCATGCTTTAGAACAGCCCACTGACTTCATCTGTCATGCTTTAGAACAGCCCACTGACTTCCTCTGTCATGCTTTAGAACAGCCCACTGACTTCATCTGTCATGCTTTAGAACAGCCCACTGACTTCCTCTGTCATGCTTTAGAACAGCCCTCTGACTTCCTCTGTCATGCTTTAGAACAGCCCACTGCCTTCCTCTGTCATGATTTAGAACAGCCCACTGCCTTCCTCTGTCATGATTTAGAACAGCCCACTGACTTCCTCTGTCATGCTTTAGAACAGCCCTCTGACTTCCTCTGTCGTGCTTAAGAACAGCCCTCTGACTTCCTCTGTCATGCTTTAGAACAGCCCACTGACTTCATCTGTCATGCTTTAGAACAGCCCACTGACTTCCTCTGTCATGCTTTAGAACAGCCCTCTGACTTCCTCTGTCATGCTTTAGAACAGCCCACTGACTTCCTCTGTCATGCTTTAGAACAGCCCTCTGACTTCCTCTGTCATGCTTTAGAACAGCCCACTGACTTCCTCTGTCATGCTTTAGAACAGCCCACTGACTTCCTCTGTCATGCTTTAGAACAGCCCACTGACTTCCTCTGTCATGATTTAGAACAGCCCACTGACTTCCTCTGTCATCCTTTAGAACAGCCCACTGACTTCCTCTGTCATGCTTTAGAACAGCCCACTGACTTCCTCAGTCATGATTTAGAACAGCCCACTGACTTCCTCTGTCATGCTTTAGAACAGCCCACTGACTTCCTCTTTCATGATTTAGAACAGCCCACTGACTTCCTCTGTCATACTTTAGAACAGCCCACTGACTTCCTCTGTCATGCTTTAGAACAGCCCACTGCCTTCCTCTGCCATGCTTTAGAACAGCCCACTGACTTCCTCTGTCATGCTTTAGAACAGCCCACAGACTTCCTCTGTCATGCTTTAGAACAGCCCACTGCCTTCCTCTGTCATGATTTAGAACAGCCCTCTGACTTCCTCTGTCATGCTTTAGAACAGCCCACTGACTTCATCTGTCATGCTTTAGAACAGCCCACTGACTTCCTCTGACATGCTTTAGAACAGCCCTCTGACTTCCTCTGTCATGCTTTAGAACAGCCCACTGACTTCCTCTGTCATGCTTTAGAACAGCCCTCTGACTTCCTCTGTCATGCTTTAGAACAGCCCACTGACTTCCTCTGTCATGCTTTAGAACAGCCCACTGACTTCCTCTGTCATGCTTTAGAACAGCCCACTGACTTCCTCTGTCATGCTTTAGAACAGCCCACTGCCTTCCTCTGTCATGATTTAGAACAGCCCTCTGACTTCCTCTGTCATGCTTTAGAACAGCCCACTGACTTCATCTGTCATGCTTTAGAACAGCCCACTGACTTCCTCTGACATGCTTTAGAACAGCCCTCTGACTTCCTCTGTCATGCTTTAGAACAGCCCACTGACTTCCTCTGTCATGCTTTAGAACAGCCCTCTGACTTCCTCTGTCATGCTTTAGAACAGCCCACTGACTTCCTCTGTCATGCTTTAGAACAGCCCACTGACTTCCTCTGTCATGCTTTAGAACAGCCCACTGACTTCCTCTGTCATGATTTAGAACAGCCCAGTGACTTCCTCTGTCATGCTTAAGAACAGCCCACCATCTTCCTCTGTCATGCTTTAGAACAGCCCACCATCCTCCTCTGTCATGCTTTAGAACAGCCCACCGACTTCCTCTGTCATGCTTTAGAACAGCCCACTGACTTCCTCTGTCATGATTTAGAACAGCCCACTGACTGCCTCTGTCATGCTTAAGAACAGCCCACTGACTTCCTCTGTCATGATTTAGAACAGCCCACTGACTTCCTCTGTCATGCTTAAGAACAGCCCACTAACTTCTTCTGTCATGCTTTAGAACAGCCCACTGACTTCCTCTGTCATGCTTTGGAACAGCCCACTGCCTTCCTCTGCCATGCTTTGGAACAGCCCTCTGACTTCCTCTGTCATGCTTTAGAACAGCCCACTGACTTCCTCTGTCATGCTTTAGAACAGCCCACGGACTTCCTCTGTCATGCTTAAGAACAGCCCTCTGACTTCCTCTGTCGTGCTTAAGAATAGCCCTCTGACTTCCTCTGTCATGCTTTAGAACAGCCCACTGACTTCATCTGTCATGCTTTAGAACAGCCCACTGACTTCCTCTGTCATGCTTTAGAACAGCCCACTGACTTCATCTGTCATGCTTTAGAACAGCCCACTGACTTCCTCTGTCATGCTTTAGAACAGCCCTCTGACTTCCTCTGTCATGCTTTAGAACAGCCCACTGACTTCCTCTGTCATGCTTTAGAACAGCCCACTGACTTCCTCTGTCATGATTTAGAACTGCCCACTGACTTCCTCTGTCATGATTTAGAACAGCCCACTGACTTCCTCTGTCATGCTTTAGAACAGCCCTCTGACTTCCTCTGTCGTGCTTAAGAACAGCCCACTGACTTCCTCTGTCATGCTTTAGAACAGCCCACTGACTTCATCTGTCATGCTTTAGAACAGCCCACTGACTTCCTCTGACATGCTTTAGAACAGCCCTCTGACTTCCTCTGTCATGCTTTAGAACAGCCCACTGACTTCCTCTGTCATGCTTTAGAACAGCCCTCTGACTTCCTCTGTCATGCTTTAGAACAGCCCACTGACTTCCTCTGTCATGCTTTAGAACAGCCCACTGACTTCCTCTGTCATGCTTTAGAACAGCCCACTGACTTCCTCTGTCATGCTTTAGAACAGCCCACTGACTTCCTCTGTCATGCTTTAGAACAGCCCACTGACTTCCTCTGTCATGATTTAGAACAGCCCACTGACTTCCTCTGCCATGCTTTAGAACAGCCCACTGACTTCCTCTGTCATGCTTTAGAACAGCCCACTGCCTTCCTCTGCCATGCTTTAGAACAGCCCACTGACTTCCTCTGTCATGCTTTAGAACAGCCCACTGACTTCCTCTGTCATGCTTTAGAACAGCCCACTGCCTTCCTCTGTCATGATTTAGAACAGCCCACTGCCTTCCTCTGTCATGATTTAGAACAGCCCACTGACTTCCTCTGTCATGCTTTAGAACAGCCCTCTGACTTCCTCTGTCGTGCTTAAGAACAGCCCTCTGACTTCCTCTGTCATGCTTTAGAACAGCCCACTGACTTCATCTGTCATGCTTTAGAACAGCCCACTGACTTCCTCTGTCATGCTTTAGAACAGCCCTCTGACTTCCTCTGTCATGCTTTAGAACAGCCCACTGACTTCCTCTGTCATGCTTTAGAACAGCCCTCTGACTTCCTCTGTCATGCTTTAGAACAGCCCACTGACTTCCTCTGTCATGCTTTAGAACAGCCCACTGACTTCCTCTGTCATGCTTTAGAACAGCCCACTGACTTCCTCTGTCATGATTTAGAACAGCCCACTGACTTCCTCTGTCATCCTTTAGAACAGCCCACTGACTTCCTCTGTCATGCTTTAGAACAGCCCACTGACTTCCTCAGTCATGATTTAGAACAGCCCACTGACTTCCTCTGTCATGCTTTAGAACAGCCCACTGACTTCCTCTTTCATGATTTAGAACAGCCCACTGACTTCCTCTGTCATACTTTAGAACAGCCCACTGACTTCCTCTGTCATGCTTTAGAACAGCCCACTGCCTTCCTCTGCCATGCTTTAGAACAGCCCACTGACTTCCTCTGTCATGCTTTAGAACAGCCCACAGACTTCCTCTGTCATGCTTTAGAACAGCCCACTGCCTTCCTCTGTCATGATTTAGAACAGCCCTCTGACTTCCTCTGTCATGCTTTAGAACAGCCCACTGACTTCATCTGTCATGCTTTAGAACAGCCCACTGACTTCCTCTGACATGATTTAGAACAGCCCTCTGACTTCCTCTGTCATGCTTTAGAACAGCCCACTGACTTCCTCTGTCATGCTTTAGAACAGCCCTCTGACTTCCTCTGTCATGCTTTAGAACAGCCCACTGACTTCCTCTGTCATGCTTTAGAACAGCCCACTGACTTCCTCTGTCATGCTTTAGAACAGCCCACTGACTTCCTCTGTCATGCTTTAGAACAGCCCACTGCCTTCCTCTGTCATGATTTAGAACAGCCCTCTGACTTCCTCTGTCATGCTTTAGAACAGCCCACTGACTTCATCTGTCATGCTTTAGAACAGCCCACTGACTTCCTCTGACATGCTTTAGAACAGCCCTCTGACTTCCTCTGTCATGCTTTAGAACAGCCCACTGACTTCCTCTGTCATGCTTTAGAACAGCCCTCTGACTTCCTCTGTCATGCTTTAGAACAGCCCACTGACTTCCTCTGTCATGCTTTAGAACAGCCCACTGACTTCCTCTGTCATGCTTTAGAACAGCCCACTGACTTCCTCTGTCATGATTTAGAACAGCCCACTGACTTCCTCTGTCATGCTTTAGAACAGCCCACTGACTTCCTCTGTCATGATTTAGAACAGCCCACTGCCTTCCTCTGTCATGATTTAGAACAGCCCACTGACTTCCTCTGTCATGATTTAGAACAGCCCACTGACTTCCTCTGTCATGCTTTAGAACAGCCCACTGACTTCCTCTGCCATGCTTTAGAACAGCCCACTGCCTTCCTCTGTCATGATTTAGAACAGCCCACTGCCTTCCTCTGTCATGATTTAGAACAGCCCACTGACTTCCTCTGTCATGCTTTAGAACAGCCTACTGCCTTTCTCTTTCATGCTTTTGAATTCGTCATGATCTCCTCTTAGAGGGAGTAGATTAACTGCAAAAACGTGCAATTTCAAGGTAGCATGTTTGTTCAGTCCTTTATCTGTCTTTAATGCGTGCTTCCAATCACAGAACCCTTTAATGGTAAATGTTGAATCTAATTACGCAGACGCGCTAAACCGGAGTTTTCGGCAGAGGAAACAAAAGGCCATGTCCCCTTGAGTACTGAATACTCTTGACAATCTCCATTGTGGTACCATGTATTAGCAAAAGACTGCTTCTTCCCTGAATACAATCTTACTGTAAACGTATCTAATGTCACCTGAATGGGCTTCTCAACCCCAAGGTCATCTGGGGGTGCTCCTCTGGATGTGGGTGGTTATGACTCTGCTAGCTTCACCGTTGACAGAGACTAGTCTAGCCAAACTCTGTGTGCTAGCCGCATTGCCATGATCACCAGCAACTGTAGCAGTGGCGTTTCAGCAGCACTTGTTGCAGCAGATGATGCGTTCTTTTTAAACCAATATCAAATATCCATTTTTAAGGTAGCCAGGCCCACTTATCACTGAGACACACTGTTGTGTTTAACAACGCTCCACTCACTACTAATTCAAAATGGTGGTAAAAAGACACGTGATTTAATGATGCATGTGATAGGTCTAAAACCCTGTCAGTCATAATTACTAGAGCCTTTTGGGGAGGTAATTTAAACTTTATATGGCCTAAATATCATACATAAAGCAGTTTAATTCATCCATGTATTTTATTTGGAGGGGCCAGGAGGTTCGGTAGGGCAGGCCAGACCCCCTAAGATCCGCCCATAATGCTGGCCCTGGATGCTGATTGCAGGTCTGTAGCCTAACCATAACCCACATCAATTAAACAGCTATATAAACATGGTGACACAAAACATCTGTTTTAAGTAGGATATTTCTAAATCTCAGTCTGCCGAACAGCAATAGCCAGTCATTTTCATCCATCACGTCACGGTTTGTATTACTTTAGGCTATCCTCCATATTTTCGACAGTCACAAAATGAGTCAGGCCAAGTAAACAGTCATAGGTTCAATCCCAAATCACCCCCTTCCACTCAGCCTTCCATTTGCACATGTACGCGCCCTCCGCCACATGCACAAGTGTCCGGTAGCTGAGGGAGAGAAAATAATGGAGGGAGTAGGAGCTAATTAGAGCCCCTGACCGAGTCCTTAACACTGCCAGCTTCAGAGAAAAGTGGTAGTTAGTTTTGAGTTTAAGCAACTTCACACAAAATATTGGCAAGGCATGCTAATTATGAGCCCCCTATGTTTGTTTGTGTCTGATTTCGAGCCTTGACATATGTAACATTTGAAATACCTCCCAAATTAAATATTTAACTGTTACTGATGTTTATATCTTGTAAAATGAAGGGGGAATTTTCTCATTTGAAGATAATGCTTGTTTTATAATGTAAATGTAGATGGAACATGAACTGCATCATTCAAGTCACGAGTGTGTCCCAAAGTTGATGGGTTTATTTGATCCCCTCGCCACTCTTGAAGTTACATTCTGAGTTTCGTCAGCAATACGTGAAAACAGAGGGCCCTCTCAGCGGGTTGGTAGGGGCGAGGGGCTGGTTTGGGATTCACAAATGGGATTCATTGATTGGGTGTGTTCGAGCGGTAAAGGTGCCTAGCCGAACTCAGTTGCGCCATGCCAAACCTCCCTTAAAAGACCTTCGCTTGAAAAACAAGAAAAAAAGGTCAATAGTGCGACAACACTACCGTTGTCCATTTTCAGACGCCATAGCCAGTATGCACTTCTTCAAAATAGTCAGAATTAATCTAAGATAAGTCAAGAAATCGGACATTCATTTTGACATTTTGCAGAGGATATTTACATTTTACACCTAAGGCGTTTGGTGCAGTACTTATCATAGAAATGACAACAAATAATTTTTTGAAGAATCCCTACTGTTGACCAATCACCGACGAAGGGGTGTAGACTTCGGCTATCGACTTTCGGCTTGCCTCAAGAAAAAATGTTGTGTACCCAAAAAGCCGAAAAACCCTTACCGGTCCAAAACAAACAAAAACGCCACAAAATGTTGTCACAATATATGCACAAACTCTTCCGAACTGTTTAATCTGGGAAGCATGCGGACACCTTTAGGCTAATGAAGCCGACTGTAGACGAAAGTCGGCGAGTGAAGTCAGGAATACTGCATCTGTGACAGACTAAAGTCGGACACTGTAGTGGTTTTCCAACAGCATGGCTCAGATCAACATGGCAATGTCAACATCGCTGCTATTGTTAAAAATGTTTGTCTTTATAATGTAAAAATAAACTTCTGTACCCCCCATATTCTGGTTTTCGCTCAGATTATGGGACAGCAGGTAGCCTAGTAGTTAGAGCGTTGGACATTGTAAACGAAAGGTTGCAAGATCGAGTCACAAGGTAAAAATCAGTTAACCCACTGTTCCTTGGCCGTCATTAAAAATAAGAATGTGTTCTTAACTGACTTGCCTAGTTAAATAAATATACAAATGTACAATTATGGAAGTGTCACTGCAACCTTAAAGGTCCTCAATGATATCACCATTGCCATTGATTCTAAGCAATGTTGTGCTGCTATTTTTATTGACTTGGCCAAAGGAGTATTGGTGTCTCTGAGGGGTCTTTGGCTTTGTTTGCCAACTACCTCTCTCAAAGAGTGCAGTGTATAATGTCAGAGCATCTGCTGTCTCAGCCACTGCCTGTCACCAAGGGTGTACCCCAAGGCTCGATCCTAAGCCCCACGCTCTTCTCAATTTACTTCAACATAGCTCAGGCAGTAGGAAGCACTCACATCCATTTATATGTAGATGATACAGTCTTATACTCAACTGGCCCCCCCCCGGATTTTGTGGTAAAAACGCTCTACAACAAAGCTTTCTTAGTGTCCAACAAGCTTTGCCCTTAACCTTGGTCTGAACACCTCCAAAACAAAGGTCATGTGGTTTGGTAAGAAGAATGCCCCTCTCCCCACAGGTGTGATTACTACCTCTGAGGGTTTAGAGCTTGAGGTAGTCACCTCATACAAGTACTTGGGAGTATGGCTAGATGGTACATTGTCCTTCTCTCAGCACATATCAAAGCTGCAGGCTAAAGATAAATCTAGACTTTGTTTCCTCTATCGTAATCGCTCCTCTTTCACCCCAGCCGCCAAACTAACCCTGATTCAAATGACCAGCCTACCCATACCAGATTACAGAGACGTAATTTATAGATTGGCAGGTAAGGGTGCTCTCAAGCGGCTAGATGTTGTTTACCATTCGGCCATCAGATTTGCCACCAATGCTCCTTACAGGACATATCACTGCACTCTATACTCCTCTATACTTGCTTTAATGCTTTAATGCAGGGAAACTTAAATCCGTTTTTACCAAATTTCTATCAGCATGTTAAATGTGCAACCAGAGGGGAAAAAAACTCTTTACTCCACACACAGAGACGCATAGAAAGCTCTCCCTCGCCATCCATTTGGAAAATCTGACCATAATTATAGCCTCCTGATTCCTGCTTACAAGCAAAAATTATCTTATTGTGGCTTGGGGGCAGTATTTCGACATCTGGATGAAAAGCATGCCCAAAGTAAACTGCATGTTACTCAGGCCCAGAAGCTAGGATATGCATATAATTGGTAGATTTGGATAGAAAACACTATAAAGTTTCCAAAACCGTTAGGTCCGACCGGGAGGTGGGGCGACGCACAATTGGCCTAACATCGCCCGGGTTAGGGAGGGTTTGGCCGGTAGGGAAATCCTTGTCTCATCGCGCACTAGCGACTCCTGTAGCGGGCTGGGCGCAGTGCGCGCTAACCAAGGTTGCCAGGTGCACGGTGTTTCCTCCAACACATTGGTGCGGCTGGCTTCTGGGTTGGATGGCGCTGTGATAAGAAGCAGTGCGGCTTGGTTGGGTTGTGTATCGGAGGACGCATTACTTTCAACCTTCGTCTCTCCCGAGCCCGTACGGCAGTTGTAGCGATGAGACAAGATAGTAGCTACTAAACAATTGGATACCACAAAATTGGGGAGAAAAAGGGGCAAATATTCAGCAACAAAAAATCTAATAAAAAAAAAACATGTCTGTGAGTATAACAGAACTGATATGGTAGACAAAAACCTGAGGAAAATCCATACAGGAGGTGGGATTTTTTTTGATGTGGGTATTTTCAATTGAATGCTTATAGAGTATCTAATGGGTTAGGACCCAGATTGCAGTTCCTATGGCTTCCACTAGATGTCAACAGTCTTTAGACATTGTTTCAGGCTTGTTTTCTGAAAAATGAAGAAGAATGAAACCTTTCTGTCAGTGGACTGTAGAATCATGCAGTGCTGGTTTTTGCGCGCCCTTCATTGCAGTGCTGACCAATTGCGCGCCCTTCGTTGTTTTTCTTTTCTATTGAATATGCTATTGTCCGGTTTAAATATTATCGATTATTTAAACAATTGACAACCTGAGGATTAATTATAAACATCGTTTGACATGTTTCGACGAACTTTACCGGTACTATTAGGATGTATTCTTCTGCATGTTTTGACCGCTTTTGAGCCAGTGGATTACTGAACAAAGCGTGCCACCAAAACAGAGTTTTTGGGATATAAAGAGGGACGTTATCGAACAAAACAAACATTTATTGTGTAGCTGGGACTCTTGTGACTGCAACCATATGAAGATCTTCAAAGGTAAGTGATTAATTTTAGCGCTATTTCTGACTTTTGTAATTCCTTTACTTGGTTGTAAAATGTTTGTATGCTTTTGTAAGCATACACACATTTCATGTGTTGGTATGCTGGGCGCTGTCCTCCGATAATCACATGGTATGCTTTCGCCGTAAAGCCTTTTTGAAATCTGACAAAGTGGCTGGATTAACAAGAAGTTCATCTTTAAGCCGATGTATAACACTTGTATTTTTTATGATTGTTTATTATGATTACTTCTGTTTTTTGAATTTGGTGCTCTGCAATTTCACCCCATGTTGTCGAGGTGGGTCGCTAGCGGAACGGTTAAAGCAGGAAGCACCAGTGACTCGATCAATAAAAAAAGTGGTCAGATGAAGCAGATGCTAAGTTACAGGACTGTTTGCTAGCAGAGACTGGAATATGTTCCGGGATTCCTCCGATGGCATTGAGGAGTACACCACATCAGTCATTGGCTTCATCAATAAGTGCATCGAGGATGTAATCCCTACAGTGACCGTACGTACATACCCAAACCAGAAGCCGTGGATTACAGGCAACATCCTTACTGCGCTCACGGCTAGAGCTGCCGCTTTTAAGGAGCGGGACTCTAATCCGGAAAGCTTATAAGAAATCCCGCTATTCACTCAGACAAACCATCAAACAGGCAAAGTGTCAATACAGAACTAAGATCGAATCATACTACACCGGCTCTGACGCTCATAGGATGTGGCAGGGCTTGTACACTATTACAGACTACAAAGGGAAGCACAGCCGAGAGCTGCCCAGTGACACGAGCCTACCAGACGAGCTAAACTTCTTCTATGCTCGCTTCGAGGCAAATAACACTGAAACGTGCATGAGAGCACAAGCTGTTCCGGAAGACTGTGTAATCACGCTCTCTGCAGCCGATGTGAGTAAGACCTTTAACTTCTTTGGGCTCAATTACCGTTAACGGGATCAATTTGACAACATCCGGTGAAATGGCAGAGCGCCAAATAAAAAAATATACATAAAAAATATTAACTTTCATACATTCACAAGTGCAACACACCAAATTAAAGCTTAACTTCTCGTTAATCTAGCCACCTTGTCAGATTTCAAAAATACTTTACGGTGAAAGCAAACCATGTGATTATCTTAGGACAGCGCCCAGCATACCAACACATGAAAATCCAATTTCAACCCGCCAGGCACAACACAAAAGTCAGAAATAACGATTTAATTCATGCCTTACCTTTGAAGAACTTCTTCTGTTGGCACTCCAATATGTCCCATAAACATCACAAATGGTCCTTTTGTTCGATTAATTCCGTCGATACATCTCCAAAATGTCAATTTATTTGGCACGTTTGATTAATTAAAACACCAGTTCCAACTCGACCAGCATGACTACAAAATATCTAATAAGTTACCTGTAAACACTGTCCAAACATTTGAAACAACTTTCCTAATACAACTTTAGGTATTTTTTTATGTAAATAATAAATCAAATTTAAGACGAGATAAACAGTGTTCAATACCTGATAAAAACAACAAGAAGTGTGTGACCTGGAGCGCGCATCAAAACAGAGTGCACTAGGCTGGACCCTCGTTCTGAACTGCCGTACTTCTTCATTTCTCTAAAGAAAAACATCAACCAATTTCTAAAGACTGTTGACATCCAGTGGAAGCAATAGGAACTGCAAGCAAGTGCCTTATAAATCTAGATGCACATAGAAACCCATTGAAAACACTGTCACCTCAAAATAAATAATTCCTGGATGGTTTGTCCTCTGGGTTTCGGCTGCCAAATAAGTTCTGTTAGACTCACAGACATAATTTTAACAGTTTTAGAAACTTTAGTGTTTTCTATGCACATATATCAAATTATATGCATATCCTAGCTTCTGGGCCTGAATAGCAGGCAGTTTACTTTGGGCATGTTTTTCATCCAGATGTCGAAATACTGCCCCCTACCCCAAAGAAGTTAAACAGGTCAACATTCACAAGGCCGCAGGGCCAGACGGATTACGAGGACATGTACTGCGAGCATGCGCTGACCAACTGGCAAGAGTCTTCACTGACATTTTCAACCTCTCCCTGTCCGAGTCTGTAATGCCAACATGTTCTAAGCAGACCACCATAATCCCTGTATAAGGGCACAAGGTGAGACCCAAATGCAGACACAGGAGGCAGATGGTTGAGCTCCGATATTTATTGTACCAAAAGGGGGTAGGCAAAAGACAGGTCGGTATACAGGCGAGAGTTTATAAACCAGGTCAGAGTCCAAACAGTACCAGGCGATAGGCAGGCTCTTTAATTTCTTGTTACTTTTATTTATTATTCTTATCTGTATTTTTTTAAACTACATTGTTGGTTAGGGGCTCGTAAGTAAGCATTTCACTGTAAGGTTGTATTCGGCGCATGTGACTAATACAATTTGATTTAAACTGGTCATCTCTGTATATCCGTCGCAAGACCCACTGGTTGATGCTTATTTATAAAACCCTCTTAGGTCTCACTCCCACCCACCTATCTGAGATATCTACTGCAGCTGCCATCCTTCACATACAACACCCATTCTGCCAGTCACATTCTGTTATAGGACCCCAAAGCACACACATCCTTGGGTTGCTCGTCTTTTCAGTTCGCTGCAGCTAGTGACTGGAACGAGCTGCAACAAACACTCAAACTGGACAGTTTTATCTCAATTTGTTCATTCAAAGACTCAATCATGGACACTCTTACTGCTTCGTGTGATGTATTGTTGTCTCTACCTTCTTGCCCTTTGTACTGTTGTCTGTGCCCAATGTTTGTACCCTGTTTGGTGCTGCTACCATGTTGTGTTGCTGCCATGTTGTGTTGCTACCATGTTGTTGTCATGTTGTGTTGCTGCCATGTTGTGTTGCTACCATGTTGTCATGTTGTGTTGCTACCATGCTGTGTTGTCATGTGTTGCTGCCATGCTATGTTGTCGTCTTAGGTCTCCCTTTATGTAGTGTTGTGTTGTCTCTCTTGTCGTGATGTGTGTTTTGTCCTATATTTTTATTTCATTTATTTTTATTTTAATCCCAGCCCCCGCAGGACACCTTTTGGTAGGCCGTCATTGTAAATAAGAATGTGTTCTTAACTGACTTGCCTAGTTAAAAAAAGGTTAGATAAAAAAAATTAAAATGACAAAAATGTAATCATACACTCACAGACTGAAAACATAACATGTGCACAATTAATTAGTTAGAGAGAGATGGCACCGTCAGAAAGGGCAGCTCTGCTTCTAGCTCTTAAGCTAACAAGCATTTAGCTACACCCACAAAAACATCTGCTAAACATGTGTATGTGACAAATAAGATTTGATTTGAAAGACATAATTGATCCACTCAAAGGTGCACATTGCTAGTAGTCTTGCAAATTAAATCAGTTTATTATCAATAGTTTCAAATACAGATAATATTTTTGAGAATGCAAACATTTATTCAAATGGATTAAAACACCACCTTGGATTGAGTAAATATAAAATCATCCATAATCCAATAGTAAAGAAATCCGATACATGATAAACACTGCCAATGAGACCATGATTTGACTGTGAAACCACTGATGATGAGCATAAAATACATAGGCTCACTACTGTTATTTTATTGTTGCTCCTTAATTATTTGTTATATTTCTTTTTTTCTTAAAACTGCATTGTTGGTTAAGGGCTTATGAGTAAGCATTTCACTGTAAGGTCTACACCTATTGTATTCTGCGCATGTGACAAATACAATCTGATTTGATTTGATTTTAAAAGGTTACCATGATCATTACACTAAAATGGAAAGTAGGCTATATAATTCAATACTAAGAAACTAAAAACGTGAAATATTATGACATCAGTAAATATTATGACATTGAGAAATGAACTTTGCCACCCAGTATAGTATACAGTACTGAATGAAACAAAATTAAAAGTCAATTTACAGTTTACTGTAAAGAACCTACTGTTCTTTTAGCAAGCTTATATCTCATGCAACTTGCACATAAGTTACTGTATCTATTTTGAAAAGCCATAGGCTACCTTGTGGAAGCACAAACAAAAAAGTATAGTAATTATGCAGCAGTAGAAAGGTCAAATTGTCATTCACCTAAGGTTCAACAAGAAATTATTCACATTATGATTATACTGAATTCATGTAATTCATATGCTGAATATAAAAGTATGATTTTATCCCTTTCCTAACATGTCTCCAGTGGAGGTTGTGTTACTGGATGGCTGCAAGGATGTCGTTGTACTCTGGGGTGTCCGGGTCCATGTACTTCTTATCGGACACCCAGGACTTCAGCCTCGCCTGCTGATTCTGGTCGATGATCCCCTCTTTACAATGGTGATTCAGCATCTGATTGAAGCCAGCTTTGTAGTAGAACACCGTTCCTTCAGGAGATAAATCAATGGATCCCAGGGTAAGTGTATTGGGCTTTCCTAGAATAAAAACATAAACAAATTAATATTAAAACTTTCTGTGAAAATCAGAACAATCTAATGAAGAATTTCCTATATAAGAAGGACAGACTTAAGGGATAATGCCCGGGAAGCCGGTGTTTGGAGGATACATTGGCACGGGTTTGTTAAGAACGGCAAAACGTTCTAAATGTTCCATTGCAATACTGGCTGGCAACCTTCTTATCCCTTGCTTTTCTAGCTAACCAACTAATGCTAAGTTACAGTCACTTCAAAAAGTGCAGCCAGAATAACAGCAAAGTAGCTGCATTTGTATTTGTTTAAGCTGTTTTCTAATTAAATTTATTTGGGCACATCCATAACAATGAGATAATGAGGCACGATTTCGCCTGGCATAGAGTATGTGCTCACTCGTCAGGACACTGTAGTTCAGAGGAGCTAGCCAACAACACAGCTAACACAATTACTTCAAACTGAAGCTGGAATGACTGCAAACTAGCTGCACTTCGTCTCGTTTGACTTTTGACATTTCATTGTATACATCCATACAAAAAGATGCTGATTCATTATTTCGACTGGCTGAGAAACACTGCCTGCCTGTCTGTCTCGTCCCAACTCCCGACACGTTCATTACCATGGGACAGCTGGAGATTTGAATATTGAAACAACGTTGCAAATGTGGGAGAGACAGACAACAAGGCTCATACAAATCTTCGCTGTTGAAAACTAAATGTTAGTCTAAAAGAAATGAGAGATAATGTCTAGATGCTTTTATAGTGGAGATCAAGTTTAGAAATGGCCTGGATGGGCTGATGAGACAGTGGATTGCGCAGTCAGATGGAACAGAGTAAATAGGCATTTTAACATCATAGATTTAGCCGGTGGTAACTTGTGGAATAGACACCGACTGGAATGTGGTTTTAATCAATAAGCATTCAGGATTAGACCCACCCATTGTATAAATGACAATAATCACCTGCTTTGTCTCTGAGCTGTTCGGAAGCAATAGGATGAGCCATGATGAAAGATAACTTCAGTGATTTCTCCACATCTCCGCTTGCAAGTGTATCCGCCAGAAGCTTCCTATGAGTTGGAAGGCCATGCACAGTGTTATTAGGAGATTGAGAACATTACAAATAGGGAAGCAGCATAGATAGTAATTATTCAATTCCTTAAACACCACAAGAATGGAACTTTTCACATTGTAGCTAAATTAAAGGGCTGAAAGGTCTAAGAAGAAGAGGACCAGGCAGAAACCTTGCTTAAATGATATCAAAGTTTGTTTCTGTGTTTTTATTTCAGCCTCGGTTGTGTATCACAGGGAGAAAGGGAAGGGATGGATTGCACCTATATTAATAGATAATTCACCTGCAGATGACAGATGTCTTACTCCTTCCAGTGGTTAGAGCATTCCTGTGATGCTGTTTGAGAACCCGCATTGTGAGCAGGTTCCCTCCATTTGGATCTGATTCAATGCTGTTTATCATATCATAAAGCTTCGGATTCTTCTGTTGAAGATTTTTCATCTGAGATTTTTGGTCTCTGGCCAGCTTCAGGGAATTCTTTGGTGGGATATGGTCTGCCTCCACAATGCCTCTTTCCCCCATGTCGTCAGAGAAAAGTTTGGTGGTTTTGACGCTGATGAGGGAATAGAAGAGGAAGGGTTGTACTATGGAAGTACAATTCAAGTAAACACATCTATTTACACTATTTGTATGTCAATGCTTTATGAATTATTATATACATTTCTGGTCTTAATAATATATTCAAGTGTAAAAACAATGCAGGGTCATTATAATAACATTGGTAGATTTGAACAATGCCCATATATAAATTTAAAAAATGATTATGCTTAAATACCTTTTGTTAGGACCAACTAATCCAAGGTGGTACGTAAAGGCTATGTCATACTCATTTATCCCTGAGGAACTATAAGGACAATTCTTCATGGGCCTGATATCATGTTCATATTCCCCATCATTCGTCCGTTTTCTATTCCTGGCCCCTCCAACTATAGCATATTTTCCATGATTTTTCTCGAGTGCATCATAGGCCTTCTGGGTTTTAACCATTTCACTATAAGCCTGAAGGCTCCCTTTAATCTATGGGAAGACATAACAGGTATCAATAACTCCAATTACTCCACAACCAAGGTTAAAGATGCAATATGTTATATTCATTTATTTTATTCATACAGTTGGTATCTACCAACCATCTTAATTTCCTAGTGTTCTTTCGTTGGATTTGATGAAAATGACATATTTCAGAAAGTTACTTAGTTTAAGAATTATTGAAACTATACATAGACATGAGTAGGCGTACAGTACCTGGTCTTTAACATTGTTTCGTAGATTCACAGCTTGACTCGTGATCTCATCCTCAGACCTGTTAGATGTTGCCTGTGCTAGGGCATGGTACAGGCAGTTCTTGTTCTCTGAGCGCACAGGGATTACTTTGCCATCTTGGATGATGTCAAAGTGACCACTGTATGGACTTTCCACTCCTTGGATTCTGTCTTTTGCTTTAGAGAGGATTCCTTTCTCACTGAAAGAGCAGAAATAAAGAGCACCATTGGTTCTCATTAATGTAGTTCTAATGGAGAGATCCTAATTTTGGGAGATTTGCAGTATTGTTGATGAAGGTCTACCAAACAGTTTAGGACAAATACCTGTGTGTTTTCTCAGGCTCTTTGGTCAGTCGTAGAGTGATTTGGCCGGCTGAGCTGTTCGTTCCCGGGTAGGACTCCTCTGAGAGCGTTTTCCCATCTTGATCCACCACTTTCAACTGGATGCCTTTACCATGGAGCAGGTCACTGTTTGTGAGGACATACATGTCCAGGGCCGAGGCTGGTCGATTAACATCACCAATCTTCTCTGCATAGTCCAGAAGTTCTTTTGTTTCAGTCTCTGACAGAGCTTTCCCAGCCTTCTGACTGGCTGACTTCATATCATGTTTATGCTGCCGGTCCTGGAAAAAGGCCTCAGTTTTGTGTCTGCCAAGTACATTGTCAACAACCTTTCCAGTAACTCCATTGAGCTTCTTCTTGAATGTTCCCGTCACAAAAGAGGACATATGACCAGCACAAGCATCTATGAACGCTTCGGAGACACTTTCCGAAATGGAGCTTAGGAGCTCATCCTTTAAGCGAATCACATCTGGTAAATCATGTCTGCCATCTTGGTCATACTGCTCCACATATCTTTGCTGCTCTTCAATTTCTTTTTTTAATTCGAGGACAAATATGTCATTGATAACATGTTCTGTAGGAATAGACCGAATCATTTGGACCAAGATTGTGGTGTGTTTAGCTATTTCTACACTTATTTTGACTCCTTTTGCAATAAAATGTGTTCCACTTTTTGCCACAAGGTCAGTTGCATTATTGCACACCTCAGAGAGTCTGCTGATAACATCACTGACTTGGGATGTGGTGGCATCAGTCATGAGGCCAGGAATAAGTTCTTTTGTCATAACTTGAACTAAATCTTTTGTTTGTTGTTCAAGCTTTGAGTCAATCTTATAGTTGCTGCGGTTCTGCAAAGCTCCTTTAGGTACTGCAGAGCTAATGTATTCAGTGAGACTAAGATCTAGTTCTGCATTCTTTTTGACTGTTGAATTGACCATGTCTTTGAAAGCTTTTTCTAAAATTGTTTTAAAGATGGCCCCAATTCCAGCATCAATGACATAGTTAATTCCTTTGATTACACTCTGCTTCCCTACCTCCTGAAGTGCGTACTTGGTTGCGTGTTTTAGAGCCATCTTCATGTTTGTAGGGGATGCCAGTTTCTTCGTTGCAGTCTTAATTGCATACTTTGCTGCTTTCTGTGCGGACTTGAAAACATGTTTTCCTGTGCCAATGATATCCTTTGCAACAGATGAGAGTTTCAAAGTACCATTGAGAACTTTATATGCTGTGATGGCAACTTTTTTAATGGCGTTGAACCCTGCGGAGAGCAGAGACATCCCAATGCTGATGCTTTTGGAGATGGCCCATTGTGCCCAATCGAACGTGCCCGATATCATGCCAGATATCCCTTCAATCATGTCAGAGACTCCTTCAGAGATGATACCTAAGCCAATCTGGGTTGCAGAGCCAAACGACAGGGCACAAACCAGAATTCCGAGGATGACCTGACACATACCGATGAAGAAACAGATCAAAGCATCAAAGCTGAACTCTGGCTTCTTTTTCACCTCAAACACAATGCTCAGGCCATTGTCATACAAGGCCGTGAGTTCATTTCCTGTGATGTAGTCTTGATTTTCGGAGAGGCTGTACACTGAGGATACCTCTGTTATGGCTGTGCCTTCACCCTCAAGCTCTTTAAGTTTATTTACTGCAAGGTCAATGTTAAGTATCCAAGCTTTGTGAATGCTCATCCTGGAATCTATTTGCTTTAGAAAGTTGCGTTCTCCTTCATGATGTGGTTCAAAGTTCCCTTTTGTGGCAATCTGAAAAGAAACCATGGTATTTGTGGTTTCTGACAAGTAAACATCCACAGATGTCTTTGCCCTTTCCAGTAATTTCCATGCCTCTGTTTTGTAGCCATCTTTGCCCATGTTGATGGTGATGAAAGCTTGGTTGTACATTGCCACGGCACTGTAAAAAGGGTCACATTCTTCAACATCTTTCCAGTAGGACTTTGCTTCATAGTCACACTTACTTTTGTTGCGGAGGTGCAAGTCTGTTCTGCCGGTAGCCTGCTTAATGTGGTCATAGAAGTTTTGACTTTTTCCATTCAGCAGCATGTTGCCCCTATTTGTGATATGCTCAAGAAGGTCTGCTTTAAGAACACTGATATCTTCGTGCTGACGGATGTGCTCCTCGTGAAGGGTAAGCCACAACGCCCATGTTTCTTTCAAAGCATTGAGTGCAGGCTGGTAATCAAACTTAGGGCCTTTTTCTTTAAAACACTCAGGGACATCATTCGGCCCCATTCCTGACAGGTCATTACTCTCCTGTTTTGTGAAGTTGCCATGAAACTTGTCAAGAAATTCACAAAACGTGCCAAACAGGTCCTCTTTCATTTTTATTTCGAGAAGCTCATCTGTCTCCATATCTTTGATGCGTTGGACTTCGTACTCCTCTCTCAATTGTCTCATGATCTCCACAGGCTGGCCCTGGTATGCTGGGGCAAGGTTATCCCCACAGAGGATCATCTGGACCATGCCCGGGTTTCCCTTCCGACCAGTTCTTCCAAACACCTGTTTCTCCACTCTGCGACTGCCAGGGTAATGTGTCAGGAGGACGAAGAGGCCACCACGTATGTTGACATCCTGATCAACCTTGATATCAGTTCCACGACCTCCTAGGTTTGTGGCTATGATTACATGTCCCCCTCTGAATTTGGTTCTCTCAATGTTGTGTTTCTCACTGATTGTGTATAATGTGATGGGGGGATGTGGATTCTCGCCCTCTATTTTCTTCAGAAGCTCGCTTGCGGTCTTGACATCTTCACATACGACCAAGACAACCTGACCACTTTCTGCCACCCTCATTGCTGTCTTACAGAGGATCTCCATCCACTGGGCTTGCCCAGTGACCTGAATTGCTGGAAGCTCAACAACCTTCTTATGGCGATGAGCTGGTATTATGTAGCTGTCTGTTTCGTAGTGCCTTGCAAGGAAATCTTTGTCGGCATCACCCCCTAATGTCCCAGACACACCAAATATCCCATTCCCTTTCAGGTACTTTTGAAAGTAATGGAAGTTTGAAAGGTAATTAGTCACATTGGACAAAGGAGTGGTTGCCAGCTGGTGTTTCATCTCCAGAAACTGCTGCAGGCCGTCCCCCCAGCGTTTGTTCTTCTCCAACACTCCACTGGCCTGGAAGTCCACTGGGATGATAGCATGGTAGAGATGCTTGTCTCCAACAGCTTCCAACGTCTGATCAATCATGTACTCTCTGCCTTGTGTCATCATGATGGCTTTCAGGGCGTTTTCCACAAAGACTGGTAACTGATTCTCAAGGTACTTCTCAAGGAAAGAGGGGATCACAAGAAACTCTGAGTTTGACTGAGAGCTGCCAGAATATTTGATTTTAGACTTCAGCTCAGAGACTGTTGCCTTAATGAGTTTGTCTTCAGGTATGATCTCGCTGGCTCGTCCATTCTCGAGGAGAAGCATTTTGATTTCCAGGATATCAGGGTTGTTGTGCAACTTTTTCTCCTCAACCAGCACGGCTTTATTGTTTGTCACAGAGTAACAGTCAATGGCCACATTATTCTCCAGTGCTTTCTCCATTATGGTGAGCAGATCACACTGTTGAGTAATTCCAACTTTGGCCATGAATGTATCAACAGTTATCCTGTTCTCCGTTGTATCGTCTTTCTCTGTGTTCTCTAGAGCATGCATGAACATGTCAAAATCTTCATCTGAATAGATACCCAACTCCACTCCGGCTTCCAAAATGTGAAATTCAGAGAATTCTTTAGATGTCGCTGGACCGATAACAGCTAACTTTGCAGCCTTGTGAAAATGCTGGATTCCAGTTGCCCACTCAATCTCTCCAGTATCTTCCATCTCAATTGGCTGACACATAGATACCATGGCCCATATGCTAGCAAGGACTTGTCCAAGGTGCCTCAGGCCACTTGCCTCGTGGGATAGAAACGTCACCTGAACTCCATTGTCCAAGGTCATGTAGTCCACTTCATCCACAATCACCATGTCGAACCTCCTCTCCCCACGTGTGGTGTCCTTCTCGAATTCCTGCCTCAATGCGTCTGCTGCAAAGCTGGCAACGGTTCCGTAAACTAATTGTTTCCTGTAAGCCTCCTGTAGCATACTATCCCTGCTTTCAGGGGAGCTTCCCTGTATTTGTGGTGGTGGCACAACAGAGGATGTGACACCAAACATGTCATACAGTTTCTTCCACTCCTCTTGGTCTCGACGAGCAAGGACTGGAGAACTGGTCACAACGTCAACCTTAGTGCCACGGATGGCCTGGATGGTGGCAAACATAGCCAAGATGCAAGATTTTCCTTCACCTGTGCCGATTTCCAGAAGGATACCTTTTTTCCCTGTTAACTTTGGTAGAAGGAGCATGAGCAGTGATGCCAACTGAGTGAGTCGGGGAAAGTAGCCTTCTATTTTCTCAGCAGTGAGCAATGATTCCAGCGGAGTGATGCTAGGAAAGTAGCCTTCTATGTTCTTACCGTTTTGAGTGTAAATGGTTGAGCAGTCTTGCACAGCAATAGACATCCTTATTAGGACCTCCTTGAGAACAGCAAGGTCAGGGTTAGTAAAATCCAGTGACTTGATCATCTGCTTTGCTTCCTCTATCTTTACCTGATCCAAGTCCTCCTTCGCATGTTTTGGAAGTTCCTCTGTCATATATCCTAGAATTTCCTTCATTATGGACAATATTTTCTCTGGGTACTTTTCATTTTGCATTTCATTCACAATGGTGTCGGCATCCTTGTCCCCTTCTGCATCAGCATACCATTGTAGAGAGTTGACAGGGTCTTTATCTTTCAGGGCAGAGAGAGTAGAGAGAAGATCCAGCTTGTTTGTCCTCACAGTATGAAGGATTGAGGTTGCTAACTCTTGGTTTATGCCTGAAACACCTCGCAAAAAGAGCAGAATTTCTGAAGGTGTCCAGATCATGTTGAAGAGAATTTGACTAAGGAGCCCCTTGTTTTTCTCTGACACCTCTGTGAACACATCAAGAATGCTCAGAACAAGTTGTTGAGCCACTGTGGGATTTGTGCTGTACAGCTGTTCAAGAAGACGGATGAGAAAGTCATACTTCTGGTCCCATTCAGGTAGTTGGTCCTCTTTACTGTCTGTGTCCGAGTCGTTGGTCAACGTTAGCTCTGTCACAGCCTTGAGGATGCTAAACTGCTCAGTGAGCGATTGCTCTCCTTGGCTGATAGCACGATCTATGGTCAACTGACACCAGATTGACAGTTGAGGTTCTCCAAAGTATTTAAGGGTTAGTTCATTCTGAAGATTTTTCATTCGGTTTTCAAGTTTGTCCTCCTGCATGCCTTTGTCTTCAGTGATCTCGTATTTCTTCAGAAGATCTTCAAACTTATTTTTCAAGTCCCCTGGCTAGAATGAAATGGTCCCAACACAAAAAAAAGTGCAAAGAAAATTAATATTTTAGTACAGATGCACTAAAAGATGTATGTGTCATACTATAAACACTTTTTCTATTAGTGGTGTTTCCATGTAAATTGGCAACTGTATGTAAATATGAAAAAAACTGTATTTTCAGAAATATATAATATGTTTATCAATAAGTTAACACAACATTTATGTGAAACACAAAATCATTCATGCGAAATAAAACCTATTCTACAACCCTTTTTGAAATATCTCTTACCTCATCCCTTCTGATTGCTGCAGCGTCATCTTCTATCATCTGGTGTAGTACCTGTGTACGCTGGTGATGGCGCTGTTGTCCTTTTAGTCTCAGCTTCTGTCTCAGCTTTTCTCGTCCCTTTGACACCTTCTTACCCGAAAGTTCGCTCTCCCTTTCGATTTCTTGCTGGATCGCCATCTCCCTCTCCAGTTGCTCCTGGCGCCTCCTCTCCTCCTGCTGTTGTCTTCGTTGCTCCTCCTGTCTTCGCCGCTCCATCTCCTCCTGCTGCTGACGAATACGGTCTTCCTCTTGCTTCCCTGATGGATGAATACAAATGACACCATATTTCCTTTGTAATGCACAGCGTTTGGCCAGAGACCATGTGGACATATAAGGTGGCATTTGAGACGTAGTAGCCAACAGCCAATGTTGTTCAAACAAAAATACCGATCAATAAGAAATATAGCAGCCCTGAGCCAATACTGCTATTTGCTGAACCAATACTATATTATTTGTGTACTGTTAGGAATAGTCTTTACATTAATTGGCTCAGTTGCAAATGCTAGTTGCTGATCAACGATGAATTGAGGGTATATGGTTTATTTCCAAAAGGAACATTTTGAATATGATAATGTAGCTCAGCAGATTTGTAAGAATTGACTTACCATAGTTTGGACATGTTGGACTATTAGACTCTGTGTCGCACAACAGCTGAATGAGTGAACGGCCACTGGTTTCTATAATAGTGAATGTTTGACTTCCGTCCTGCTTGTGACTGTTGAACTCATATGAGAAGGAGTTCCAACCGTGATTGTCATATCTTAACTTTAGGTAGCAATGGATCCCCCTAGAGTTGAGGTTTTCTTTTACACTACTACCCCTGCCATGCAACGTTCCACTGCCACTGCCACCTCCCTGGAAAAGAGAAAATCATTACCAGATATACATTTTAAATTCATAAATGTGTAAAGATTCATCTTCAGTGATCCAACTTAATGCTCATCAATTTTTGAGATTTGATCTCAAAATAAAATGTCCAGGTCTGATATTACACTGGTTTTCATTTTGACACAGGGACAATATTGATAAGCGCTCTGGCTTTTACTGCCAACAGCCACTTTCAGGTAGTCCACAATACTTAAAGGTAGTCTATACTCAGCAAAATGGCATTATCATACACAATGGGCGGACTTTATTCATTTTAACAACAACAACAGAATTCAACTCTAACAACACTGCCATTATTAGTTCAGCTCTTCATAATGTTTACCTTCCTTTGTGGCATGCCAGCATTGGGAAGAGACAATAATCTATGTTTATAAATATCATGATCAGGTATTTCACAGAGCACCTAACACTCAGCAAAATTACATTACTGCCGTAATCAATTACCTTGCCATATTTAAATTCTATTGATTTTGTTGTCTGTAAGAAAGTTCCCCGTTCGCAACAGAAGTGTCACTACATTACATTACGTTTTTAACTATCATGATTTTACAGTGACTCAGATACTTACGTCTCCGAGAAGTTCGTAGTGCCAAGTGTAAGGGGTTTGGTTCCTTATAGACACAGAGGCCCCCATTATTCAGAATCTGTTGGGAAAAAACAGCCTTACACCATGCAGACCTATTGCTATTTCTACTTATTCATTGTTTATTAATTCCTATTAATACAAGTTGTATTTATTTATTCATAATTTACAGTGGTTATCGACGGGATTATTTTGAAAAGTACAACAATTCTCTTATAGGAAACATGAACTATCAAACTTGTGTAGCTCCCCGCAGTCTCCGCAAGCATCACTTTTGGGGCATAAACATGTCAAACAAAAAGTAGCAATAAATGTTTTCTTGAAAATGCTGTTTTTAGATAACTATGATGTGTAATGAAGATATACAGTATATCTAATAGCATGACATTTAATATTGTTAATAGTTGTTAACATTTGAAAAAAAATTAGAAGTATGTGTATTGGCCTACTTGATAACTTGTCGTGAAGTCGGCATTAGTGGGACATCAGATGTAGTGGGACATTTGTGTTTGAGGGTGCTGTACTATAGTAACTTTGCAAACCAATAACAACACATGTTATTGGGTTGTTTCTGCTTGTGTCCTGTGCATAAAACATTTCTGGTGTCAGCGTTACATCACTTTAGCTTGTGTGGTCAGGTTTCTTAGATCAGGTGACCCGTTGAAAACAAAAAAACCTGCCATACTATGATACCTTGCGCTAGAATGATAAGTTTGTCATTCTGTCAATTATTATCATTGAACCAACTATCTTTTGGTGTTAAAATGAATAATGATTTGAAACATAATAACCAGTCATGTAAACAGCTTTTATATTTTATGAAAATTTGATTTATATTACTGTCCCACTTCCCGTGAATGGAGTTTGAGTAGTGGAACAGGTACCTTTTTCAACTATGCACAAAATAAACCTTTAATCATTTAAAATGTAAATTCCTTCATTAGATATTCTAAAGTACATTGGAATATGTTGTTGTAGTTGTTCATAATATCTCAAAATCTAGTCTAACTGCTAAATAGGCCAAGCACATAAACCGCATAGGATGAGTGGAAGGAATTAAAGGGAAATAAAAAGGGGAGTGAAAGAAAGGAAGGACTGGTCCGGCCTACTAGCTGCCACTGATCTTTTCCTCCCCCTCCTTGTCTGTTTATTAGGTACACCTGTTGTTAATTAGGTTTATTAGTTGGGCTTTATTAGCCAGCCGGCCCGCCTGCTGGGTGTGCGGGATTGTTTTATGTGTACTCATTGTACATGCCGATAAGTCACGGTTGTTCGTGTACGTGAGTTGTTTTTGGGACTGTTTAGTTCCCCTGTGTTTTGGGGCATTTGTTTTGGGTGGTGTCTGTTTTCACCTGGTTGGTGAATAAAGAAGTAGCGCTACTCTGAACTCTCTGTCTCCTGCGTCTGACTCCTTCCTCCACTACACCCCGGGCATTACAATGGGGAAATGTATTTGCACCGTAATAATTCGATATTAGGCTAAATTGATTATTGCAGTAGCCAGATTATGCAATAGTCATGTCGGCCTAAACACCTTACTCTGTTTATCTTAATCAGGGTAAGGTCAAAATCAAGTAAGCTTAAAACACCTGGTTTTCTGAGTGATCTTTAGAATTTTTAGGGCATGTAAACTAGTGATGCGGGTTGGCTCATAACCCGTAGATGAGTTTAAGGTCATTAAATATTGTGTGGATGAAGACGGGTGCGTGGCGGGCGGGTTGGATAAGGACAAAACAATAGGCTACCTAAAAAAAATCCATAAATGTATCATTCTTGTACAAATTATTTATAGGCGAGCGGGTTACACACAATACCCCATAATAACAAAGCAAAAACAGGTTTTTAGAAATTTGTTTTCACTTTGTCATTGTGTGTGTGTGTGTAGATTGATGAAGAAAAAAATGATTTAATACATTTTAGAATAAGTCTGTAACTTAACAAAATGTGGAAAAGGTCAAGGGGTCTGGATACTTTCCAAATGTACATGTTACAAATTTTAAAAATATAGGCTACAATATATTAAGAATTTGAAAAACATACAATATGTTACGAATTTGCAAAACTTATCAGGGTTAGAGTTAGGTGAAGGGTTAGTTAAAAGGGTTAGGGGAAGAGTTAGCTAACATGCTAAGTAGTTGCAAAGTAGCTAAAAAGTAGTAAGTAGGCTCGTTGAAAAGTTGCATATTAGCTAAAATGCTCAAGTTGTTCAGGATGAAATTCGAACTTGCAATCATTGGGTTGCATGACAACTTTTGTTTTAACCTTAAGTAAAACCATTTGTCTTATGTGACCAGACCAAACATAACATATCACACAATTATCAGTGTCCCGGATATACATTGGCTATATTAGTCTAGTCTATGAGACCAGGTTGCCTGTAGAGGTGCTATCTTTATCAGCATCATACAAACTGGTAGTATTTCAACCACATTAAATTAGCCTCCAAGTCGAACTGAAATATTATCAGAACCATGTTGAGTCGTTTATATTTCCATAAGACCGGTCAAACTGATACCTTTTATAGATTGCATTTTATCCCGGTCCCTAAACGTCTTTGATCAGCGTAAGTATCAGCAATAACAGAGAACTTTACCGATAGGCTAGATTGAAGCATTCATTCCATCGATTTGTGACATTATTCTGGTGAGCAAGGGTTTATATAGTCTTCTAGGTTAACACATATTGACAAAAGAGAAGCTGCATGTATCTAATTATAGACAAGTTAACTAACAAATAGTCTACCAAAATGTCGGAAATTATAGAGAGAAACATCTAAATCTGGCATAAAATCGTTCTGCCATCTCATACTATAGCCTACGGGCATTTTCTATATTAGTGGGTTAGGGTCGAGCCTCAGATTGTCACTTTATCACATATAGTCAGGCGGTTGCGGATGTGTTATTATTAATTGCGGACGTGTACAGTTTGCTCACTTGCGCACCACCAATGTAAACACGTTATGCACTGTTCCGGTGGTGTGTTTCATCTGAGCACGTGGGTGTGTTTAATCTGAGCATGCGCTAGCACAACTGAAGTAGTTTTCACATGCAAACTTTATATGTCCGAACTCAGAATCAAATATGCTTCCCAAAAATAATATGTTTTCGGTGATAGAACGTTTATCTTGATTGGTAATTTCGACTGTTATCTGAGTGCCATCAGTTTGCCTGATTTCAGATGTGTCCATGTAAATCGTTCTTCTTGCAATATGCATGTAAACGTTTCAACCGAACTACTATATTAATCTGACTATCCACATGCAACTGTAGCCTACTCACTGACATGTACACTGAGCAAAAATATAAATGCAACATGCCACAATTTCAAAAAGTACAGTTCAGGATATCAGGAAATTGAAATCAATTCACCAGGCCCTAATCTATGGATTTCACATGACTAGGAATACAGAGTATGCAGGCCATGGAAGAACTGGGACATTTTCAGCTTCCAGGAATTGTGTACAGATTCTTGTGACATGGGGCCATGCATTATCATACTGAAACATGAGGGGATGGCAATGGATGAATGGCGCAACAATGGGCCTCAGGATCTTGTCACGGTATCTCTCTGCATTCAAATTACCATTGAGTGCGCTTGTCGTCCGTAGTTTATGCCTGCCAATACCATAACCCCACCGCCACCATTGGGCACTCTGGTCACAATGTTGACATCAGCAAACCGCTTGCCCACACGGCTCCATACATGTGGTCTGCGGTTGTGAGACCGGTTGGATGTACTGCAATGTTGGAGGCGGTTTATGGTACAGAAATTAACATAAAATTCTCTGGCAACAGCTCTGGTGGACATTCCTGCAGTCAGCATGCCAGTTACACACTCCCTCAAAACTTGACACATCTGTGGCATTGTGTTGTGTGACAAAACTGCACATTTTAGAGTGACCTTTTAATGTCCCCAGCAAAAGGTGCACCTGTGTAATGATCATGCTGTTTAATCAGGTTCTTGATACGCCACACTTATCTGGTGGATGGATTATCTCGGCAAAGTAGAAATGCTCACTAACAGGGATGTAAACAAATTTGTTGACAAAATTTGAGAGAAATAAGCTTTTTGTGCATGTGGAAAATTTCTGGAATATTGTATTTCAGCTAATGAAACGTGGGACCAACACTTTACATGTTGTGTTCATATTTTTGTTCAGTGTAAGAAACTGAGGAAAGAAAGGAGGCTGAATTTATGAAAGGGGCATTTGGGAAATAATAGAGGTGTTTCAGGGTCAAGTAAAAGCTGTGCAGACTCCTTAAGTTAGGTTTTCACCCAGACCTTGGAATGTCCCCAAATACATTTCCCAATAGTATGGAGATGGTTTAGTACAAGGTCATTGACACAAAATGGTAAAAACAGAGTGTGTTATATACAACCGTCAACAAAGTTACAAGTGCCAGGTGAAGTGGGACACCAATGTATTTCTTATGAGAAAATAGTGTCCCACTTCATCAACTTAATTAAGTGTCCCACTACAACTTAAAGCCACGCTTTAGCAAAAGTATGGGTCTGATGTTGTTTTAGTGGTTGTACATAATACATGATCAACTTGTTTCATCATAAAAATGCCCAAATGCCCCTTTTTTGAAACTGCATTGTTAGTTAGGGTCTCGTAAGTAAGCATTTCCCTGTAAGATCTACCTGTTGTATTCTGTGCATGTGACTAATAACATTTGATTTGAGATAAGACCTTAATTAATGAAATTAACATCACTTGAGTAGGGGTAGACTGATTTTGATTGTGTACATAATCATCTACCAGAAAGTGTCCCACTCATGCATATATCACCCTACACATAAATAGCCCATTGAAAACAATTCCATTTCATCCAGTTAGTTTTCAACATAAATGAAAGCCTAAAAAATGAGTTGTACTATGTAGAATAGTCTACACAGTGAACAAGATTTGAACTAACCTTTTCCTCTGCCTTCCCTCTTCTCTGTGTTCAGTCAGCGCTCTGAGAAGGTGAAAATAAGAAGGACTAAAAACACAGTGAACTTTGAGACACTGCACAGCTTTTTATGTACTTTTCTCTGAAGCTGATCTTGACCTGACACAGCCAATAGCCACAGTGGTTTCACTTTCACATTTCAAAGACCAGCCTCCTTGTTTTACTTTATCCATATACTTGAAGAGGAGAGATTGCTGTATTCTTTACAGCTGTTTATGCACTCTTGCTCTCACCGTACAGTATATGCGTTTTAAGGAGAACGGTTTATTAGAGGTTGTAAAAGATCATGTAAACATACATTTTGGTCAATTTCAACATGACGTGTTGGTGATGAAAGAAAGAATGAGAAATTGTGATAAGTTTGTTGTAATCAATATAACGTTTAAACAATTAGAGAACCAGTTTTTTTATTCCTAAAGATACTAAATACAAGACTGCACTACACTTCTGTGAAAGGGCCGCTTAACCACATGACGTGCTTAAAGTAAACAGGCCAGAAAGACACTTTAGCACCGTGATGTAACTTTGTGGTGTAAAACACAGGTGACGTGAACATGGGATGTGGCTTCAAATGAAAAGCTGTTTTTTAAATAGCCCACTCTGTTAATATATAAAAATTGTTTGTTTTTAACCTGGCGATTCAGTTAGGAAGAAATTCTTATTTGCAATGAAGGCCTACTGGGGAGCAGTGTTTTAACTGCCTTGTTCAGAACAAAAGATTTTTACCTTGTCAGCTCAGTGATTCAATCCAGAAACCTTTCGGTTACTGGCCCAACACTCTAACCACTAGACCACCTGCTGCCCCCATAAATCTTTTGCATTGGCCGGGAATCCGGCCGGGAAAGTATTCAGACCCCTTGACTTTTTCCACATTTTGTTACGTTACAGCCTTATTCTCAAATAGATTTTTTTTTAAATTCCCCTCTCATCAACCGACACACAATACCCCATAATGATAAAGCAAAAACTGTTTTTTAGAAATTGTTGCAAATGTATGAAAATAAAACACTAAAATATCATATTTACATAAGAATTCAGACCCTTTACTCTACTTTGTTGAATCACCTTTGACAAGCTCTGTGAGCTTGGATGGGGAGCGTTGCTGCATAGTTATTTTCAGGTCTCTCCAGAGATGTTTGATCGGGTTCAAGTCCGGACTCTGGCTGGGCCACTCAAGAACATTCGGAGACTTGTCCTTTAGCCACACCTGCGTTGTCTTGGCTGAGTACTTAGGGTTGTTGTCCTGTTGGAAGGTGAACCTTTGCCCCAGTCTGAGGTTCTGAGCGCTTTGGAGCAGGTTTTCATCAAGGATCTCTCTGTACTTTGCGCCGTTCATCTTTCCCTCAATCCTGACTAGTCTCCCAGTCCCTGCCGCTGAAAAACAACCCCACAGCATGATGCTGCCACCATGCTTCACCGTAGGGATGGTGCCATGTTTCCTCCAGACATGACGCTTGACATTCTGGCCAAAGAGTTCAATCTTGGTGTCATCAGACCTGAGAATCTTGTTTCTCATGTTCTCAGAGTCATTTAGGTGCCTTTTGGCAAATTACAAGTGGGCAGTCATGTGCCTTTACTGAGGAGTGGCTTCCGTCTGGCCACTCTACCATAAAGGCCTGATTGGTAGAGTGCTGCATTGATGGTGTCCTTCTGGAAGGTTCTCCCATCTCCACAGAGGAACTCTGGAGATCAGTCAGAGTGACCATGGGGTTCTTGGGTTACCTCACTGACCAAGGTCCTTCTCCCCCGATTGCTCAGTTTGGCCTGCGGGTCAGCTCTAGGAAGAATCTTGTTGGTTCCTAACTTATTCCATTTAAAACCAGTTAGAGATTGGGGACAGTATTTCCACTTTGGATGAATTGCGTGCCCATAGTGAACTGCATCAAAATCTGTCCTAAATTGCTCATATATGCATATTATTATTAATATTGGATAGAAAACACTCTGAAGTTTCCAAAACCGTTTGAATTATGTCTGTGAGTATAACAGAACTCACAGGGCAGGCAATCTTCCAAACAAGTTTTGAAATCCTGAAAGTTGGGGCAACTTTGACGTCATCGCCCCTTCCCTTCCCAACAAGTTATGGATCTGGAAACACTTCCTACGTCTTCCACTAGATGTCCTCATTCAGTAGAAAGTGTAATGGAGCATTTGCTGTGAACTTTGACCTAATGGGAAGGAAAGTATGCCATTTTGTTGTGGCGCGTTTGTCTTTGATTGCTACGGCTGTTCCAATCAGCCCCAGATGAAAATGAATGATCTGGTTGGAATGCTATTGGATATATATGATTATAACATCCTGAAGATTGATTATGCACTTAGTTTGACCAGTTTCTTCGACCTGTAATATGTCTTTTGGAAGTTTTGGAAGTTTTCATGCAAAGTTATCCTGGACCAGAAATCATTTTTTGGCCATGTGAGCTGAAAGTGATAGCAAATGCTGCTACTTGGACACTAGAACTGAACATTATGAAACAAAACGATTTATTGTTGACTAGGACTTCATCATTCTGATGAAAGATCATCAAAGGTAAGGGAATATTTATGTTGAAATATTGTTACGTCTGAGCGCCGTCTCAGATTATTGCAATGTTAGGCTTTTTCCGTAACGTTTAAAAAAAATGTGACACAGCGGTTGCATTAAGAACCAGTGTATCTTTAATTATACAGTGCCTTGCGAAAGTATTCGGCCCCCTTGAACTTTGCGACCTTTTGCCTCATTTCAGGCTTCAAACATAAAAATATAAAACTGTATTTTTTTGTGAAGATTTAACAACAAGTGGGACACAATCATGAAGTGGAACAACATTTATTGGATATTTCAAACTTGTTTAACAAATCAAAAACTGAAAAATTGGGCGTGCAAAATTATTCAGCCCCCTTAAGTTAATTTTGAACCATTCCATTGTAGATTTTGCTTTGTGTTTTGGATCATTGTCTTGTTGGAAGACAAATCTCCGTCCGCTGGCAGTGTTGAAGGCGGTCTTCCACTCGTCCTCTTCCCGTATCCTCACCAGGTGGAAGGCATTCCGTAGATCCAGCTTGGAAAACACGGTGGCCCTCTGGAGCGGCTCTATCCCCGAGGAGATGAGGGTAGGAGGTAGCGGGTCTTCACCGTTATGTCGTTGAGACCCCAGTAGTCGATGCACGGGCGCAGGTTCTTGTCCTCCTCCACAAAGAATAACCCTGTGCTAGCAGCTAAAGAAGAAGGACGGATGAATGCAGCTAGGTAGTCCCCAATGTAGTTCTTCATCGTCTTGGTCTCTGGTCCCGACAGAGAGTACAGTCGTCCTCGGGAGAGTCGTGCTTGGGAGAAGGTCAATGCCGCAGTCATAAGGTCGGTGCGGCGAAAGTGAAGTGGCCCGGGCCTTGTTGAACACTTCCCAGAGGTCCTGGTAGTCCGTGGGGATGTCGGAGTGGCCCGGGGCGACTTCCGAGCCCCCAGGAAGGCGTCCCAGGGCAGGTTGTGCTGACTTCAGGCAATGGGCGTGGGCAGAACGGGCTCCAGCCCATGATGGCATCAGTCGACCAGTTAATGAGAGGATTGTGCCGCTGGAGCCAGGAGAATCCCAATACCACGGGAATCTGAGGAGAACTGGATAGCCTCGCTGTGATTCCCTGACACAGGTCGGTTGATGGGAGTGGTGTTGTGGGTGACCCAGCCTACAGATCGCCCGTCCAGCGCTCCACAATAGGTTCCTCTCACTGGTATTGTCAAGACCCTCGTGGGTGTGGAAGTGTGTGTGTGTGAATGGGATAGGACTGCAGTCAGGTGGTTTTCGGGTTGGGCCTCTATGTCCCCCCTCCCAGCAGTGTCTTCTCTCTTCAACTGCTGACCTTATATGGAGTTGAGTTCCACAATCCTCATTGTCCTAGTTCCTCAGCAACTGGCCTGCCTTATCAGGAACTGAAACCAAACCGCCACCCTTTGCCTCCTTCCTTATAAATATTGAGCAATAACATGTTTGATCAGAATATCAACTTTTGGCACTTCCCCTTGTCTCACTCAGTACTTTGCATACCCAAAGTTCCTATTCACCCTTCATTGACCCGTAACATATACATTTCTTATAAGTGTAAAGTTATCAATACGTTCTAATATGATGACAGGAATATGTATATTTCAAGACAGAATCCAACAGGTGGAAAAGTGAATGTTTCTCTGTCTCCCAACTTCATAATTGCATTGATCTCAGTAGAGTCATGTTTTTAACTTGCCCTATGTTTGACAGCCACACTTCAGGATAGTCAGACAGGGCAGACGGGGAATCTCCAGCAGAAGATTGAGGGTCTTTACCTCAGTGTCTTTACCTCAGTCTTTACCTCAGTGTGAAACAGAGGAAACACTACCTCTACCGTTTGATAGGTAAGCCCCAACAACAATATGACCTCAAACACATTATTAATCAAGCAGTAAAACTGATATGTGAAAGAAAATGCATTTGTCATACATATCAGACCATGTTTATGATCAAATGTAGGCATGATGTATGTTATTCATTCATCTAATGCAAAACATTTCATTAAACTGAGAAATTACATGACAATAAACAACAGATTATCTTGTGAGCCATAACTCTGAATGCCTTGTACAGTATATCATAATTCTATGACAGATCTGTCAGAGTGGATTCTAATCTCTTCACCCAATAGACACAGTTATACTAAGTCATTCTTAAGTTCCCCACAATTTTTAATGTATCAGTATTTACACTCCAATATATTAAACAATTTATTTGTGACTCTTTGGCGTCACATTTTGGTTTCTAGTTACTTTTGTCCATGGCTGTGCCACAGCTGTGTGGTTGCGCCCCGACAGTGACAAGTGGCAAGCAGGACATCCTGATTGGAATAAAAAGTAAATATGTGGTTTTTAAGGACTTTACTTCTATTTACATGTTTTTAAATCATGTAATTAATTACTTCCTAATAATTACTCCTGACTCAGGCTGGTACAACCTGTCCCTACCTGCTCTGAACTGCTCCGGGTGTCTGAGACATTGGACAGTGGGGCTGGACGTACTTGTAAAGAGTGGCTACTGGCCAGCCACCGTGACTCACCAGACCATCTTCACAGTGGACCTCTTCAAGTCCTTTAAAGACATGAAGGGGTTGGCCCCAGGATTCTCCCGTCAAGCCTTTGTGGGAATGCTTCATGGAAGAACAAAGCACTTTGGCAGGGTAAGTGTGTATCCACTGTTCTAATAATATGATGATTTTAATGAATTAGCTGTTAATATTTGTCCCTAATATAAAAATTGCCCCCTACTTATACCACTGTATGTTTAACATGTTATTAGAGTGGAAAGATATGTGGTGACACATTCCAGAAGGCATTCCTTGAGTGGACTTTCGACACGGATTGAAATAGACACGTTTTGTGTAAGCGATCTCCTCCATTGTCCTGCCTGGTTTGGATGGGAAAGCCTCAAGGTTTTTACTACCTTATGTGTTGTATGTTTTGTTCAGGGAATAATTATACCTTCTTAAATTGCATGCTGTTCTTTTTGTAATGAAGTATATGTTTGTGGTGATTGAGGTGGTTAATTTCTGTATTACCAAATGAGGAGAGAGACAAGCTTCACACACCAGTCAGAGTTATACTTAAACTACATATTTAATAATAAGAGCTTTGCAATAGCACTGACTTTCAACTATTACCCATTTCTAATGAACCGTTGATTGTCAACAAAATGGCTACTGAGATTTTTTATAAAATCGATCCACCCCCCTTCTCGACATGACAAACCACAGATATTAGGAACAGTTCACAAAGGAAGACTTTTACTTGAGAGAGGAGTATCCCATAGCCAGATAGCATTCGCTATAAATTATCATTCAGTTTGGTCCCTAAAACGAGGTTCTAATCTCGTTCCTGGTACTTCATAGAAGAAAAACACCAACTCATCCATTGGCATAAATCAATTGTCAACTCTAGATACTCCCATCTCAAGTAAACCCCTCTTGACCCCACTCCTGGACAAGCTCACTGAGGGGAGTGAACTTCTAGGTCATACACTATCCCAGGATAAGTGCAACATCAGAGAGGACATACAATGGTTCCAGACACTGCCATACACCTCCCCCCAATAGAAAAGGAGGGAGTGACTTGCACACAGACATTGTGGAGACAAATAATTGTTTCCCCATGAATCACTCCATCCCTTCACATGGTTTAAGAATAGGTAAAGACACATTCACATATGAAAACAATGTTCCATCCTGTCCTCTTCCCTTTCTGATATTCTGCATAGCGAAAAGAACATGTGAAAGACAAGCCTGACCTCTACCATCTCTGGCACCCAAGTAACTGAGCCCCAGCTGAGGGAAGAAGTGCAACTGCCAACACCAGAGTCCAAATGGATATATTCTAAAAACAAGTGTATTACATAAGCATATTATGCAGATAAGACATCTTAGTTATCTATGTTACCCAAGTAATTCTGATTCATCCGCCACATGATATATTCCAGTTGGTGTAAATTTCAGAAGATTAATTGTCAACTAAAAATTCATTTTCCATGAAGAAAATTTGTGGGACAGTGATTTGTCATTTTGCTTTTTCCAAATCCCTCCGAGACACACACAGACACATACACAGAGAGGTTGGAGCAACACGATCAGATGACTGGGAGTTGAGCCAGCAACCCACCACTCTAGGCTACTTAACACATCTTGGCGGTTTGGATTGATGTATTAATTTGTGATGTAATCTTGCAGTCTGACTCTCTATCTAGTGTTGAGAAGGGCTTCTATTATGGTGTCTTCTGAGGAAAAGTTGATGATGTGATCCCTCGTCAAACATGTCCATACAAAGACCAATCATTTATCCATTCTCACAGTTTCTATAACATAGCTTAATGTCACCCAGTTTAGAACTTTTTTCTTTTAAGTTAATGTCTGAACATCACTGTGATTTTCATGTTGTAGACACCAGGCAAAGGAGTGTGTGTCACGTCAGAGTGGACAGCGGCCAAAGAGACGTCAGGAAATGAATCTGCCAAAGTAGAAGGAGGGCCTTGTGATAGCAGTTTGCCGACACGACGTGCTCCTCAAGGCCCTCAACATGGACAGAGGCGAGATATATTCTATGCATCTGCAATGTACTTGCAGAAAGAGCTGTCTTCTGCTGGAACTGTGGGCTTTTTATGCTGCTGTGTTGCATGCAAATACTAGCCATATTTGCAGAAAGTTGTGCAGGCGTGTCCAGAGTTGGAAGAGCTTCTAAAAATGCACCTTCTCCTTTCCGTTATGCCCTTGCCTATTTTGATAAAGGTTAAATAAAATACAAAATAAACACAACCAGAGAGGAAGTCGAACATGTGAACAGTTTTATGTCCAGAGCTGCTGTCACGACAAAGTACATGTCCAAGGCTGTTAAGTGTATTATAATAACATAACTAATGCTGAAGAAGGTTTAGGATTGAAACAGAATTCCCTTAAAAATTTTGAACTACTAAATGGTCCTTTATATTTCAGCTCCAGCACACTTCAATTAATATGATAAACCTAATTGCCCCTCTCCTGGACTGTCACCTTGCCATGTTGGAGAGGCTTGCGTACTCCAATGACCCTGAGCGCTAAGCCAGAGGCGGTTAATACTCCCGGCAGGTGCAACCAAGCCGGCCAGGTCGAAGGGTAGGAGGCAGACAAAGCAGTCCATGGTCCTCCATGTTGGGGGTTGGGCGTGGGGCTAACCACCCCACCCCGGAAAGAAACAGAAACATTGATGAATGGAAAATAAATTGCCCCATAGCAGGAATTTTTTTTGGACACATGTTACTGCTAAAGGGAGAAGCTGACAGTGAAGGACATTTACTTTTTGGGGATTAACTGATGATGATACGATGATGTTACGTAATGTTCCTGTAATTGCAATCTTTACGTTGATTGGTTAGGCACAGAGTAGTAAATGATTAGAATAGCAGACTAAATACAGACATTATCACAATATTGGCAATGGACTGGAATAAGAGGAAGTTGATGAGGTCCAGCAGTGGCCTGAAGGTATTTTAGGGTCCAAACAAATAGAGCAAAACTGAAACGTACAACCAGAAAAAGCTCAAACCAAGTTTATTCTACCCACAAGCATATATTTCTACTTTCTGACTAGGCGGAGATGACACCTTACATGTCTAAGATAAACACTCCTCTGTTGTTAGGCAGAAACCCAATAGGTTCCTCTCACTGGTTTTGTCACGACCCTCATGGGTGTGGAAGTGTGTGTGTATGGGATAGAACTGTAGTCAGGTGGTTTTCGGGGTGGGCCTCTAAGGCCCCCCTCCCAGCAGCGTCTTCTGTCTTCAACTGCTGACCTAATATGGAGTTGAGTTCCACATTCCTCATTGTCTTAGTTTCTCAGCAACTGGCCTGCCTTACCAGGAACTGGAATCAAACTGCCACCCTTTGCCTCCTTCCTTATAAATATTGAGGAATAACATGTTTGACCAGAATATCAAATGTTGGCACTTCCCCTTGTCTAACTCAGTACTTTTCCATACCCAAAGTTACGATTCACCCTTCATTGACTCTACACGAAAAAAAAAATGTATATGTAAGTAATCAATACATTCTAATATGATGACAGGAATATGTATATTTCAAGCCAGAATCCAACAGGTGGAAAAGTGAATGTTTCTCTGTCTCCCAACTTCATAATTGCATTGATGTCAGTGGAGTCATGTTTGTAACTTGTCCTATGTTTGACAGCCACACTTCAGGATAGTCAGACAGGGCAGATGGGGAATCTCCAGAAGAAGATTGAGGGTCTTTACCTCAGTGTCTTTACCTCAGTCTTTACCTCAGTGTGAAACAGAGGAAACACTACCTCTACCGTTTGATAGGTAAGCCCCAACAACAATATGACCTCAAACACATTATTAATCAAGCAGTAAAACTGATATGTGAAAGAAAATGCATTTGTCATACATATCAGACCATGTTTATGATCAAATGTAGGCATGACGTATGTTATTCATTCATGTAATGTAAAACATTTCATTAAACTGAGAAATTACGCCCCGATATTGACAAGTGGCAAGCAAGACATCCTGATTGGAATAAAAAGTAAATATGTGTAACGGTATTCGTCGTCGGATGAATAGGAAGAGGAATCATCGGACCAAAGCGCAGCGTGGTAAGTGTTCATACTTTTATTTTAAACTGAACACAATAACAAAAATAACAAAGCGAATAACCGAAACAGTCCTGTAAGGTGCAGAACACTAAACAGACATTAACTACCCACAAATATCCTGTGGGAAAAAGCTATCTAAGTATGGTTCCCAATCAGAGACAACGATAGACAGCTGTCCCTGATTGAGAACCATACTCGGCCAAAACAAAGAAATACAAAAACATAGAAAAAGGAACATAGAATGCCCACCCAAATCACACCCCTGACCAAACCAAAATAGAGACATAAAAAGCTCTGAGGTCAGGAGGGTGTCGCTGGAAGCTCCTGACTGGAGGGCGATGCTGGAGGCTCCGGACTGGAGGGTGTCTCTGGAGGCTCCGGACTGGGGAGCGACTCTGGAGGGAGGAGACGCTGGGGAGACCTACAGCAGGCCTGGTGCGTAGAGGAAGCACCGGATGAACCGGGCGTTGGAGCATAGGGTTCAGTGGAAAGATATGTGGTGACACATTCCAGAAGGCATTCCTTGAGTGGACTTGAAGGCTTGAAATAGACAAGTTTTGTGGAAGCGATTTCATCCATTGTCCTGCCTGGATGGAATGGGAATCGCAAGCAATAACGCTTCCATAAAGCCTCAAGGTGTGTACTACCTTCTTATGTGTTGGATGTTTTGTTCAGGGTATAATTACGCTTTCTTAACTTCTTGGCGCACTGATCCCTTTAGCGGGATTATTTTCGTCAACATCTGCTGAATTTTAGAAGGCCAAATTCAAATTAAATTACTAAAAGTATTTCATTTTCATGAAATCACAAGTGCAATATACCAAAACACAGCTTAGCTTGTTGTTAATCCACCTGGTGTGTCAGATTTCAAAAAAGCTTTACAGTGAAAGCAAACCAAGCGTTTATGTTAGGACAGCTCTCTCAGCAGACAAAACATTACAAACAGCTAGCAGCAAAGTAGATTGGTCACGAAAGTCAGAAAAGCAATAAAATTAATCGCTAACCTTTGATGATCTTCGGATGTTTGCACTCACGAGACTCCCAGTTACACAATAAATGTGTGTTTTGTTCCATAAAGATTATTTTATATCCAAAAACCTCCATTTTAGAGAGAAAAGGTCTGCTCCAAGCTGCTCGCGCATGCAAAAATCTAAGGACACTCAGCTATCCACTGACACAATGTGATAATTCTCACTCATTTTTCAGAATAAAAGGCTGAAACTATGTCTAAAGACTGTTCACACCATGTGGAAGCCATAGGGAAAGGTATCTGGTTGATATCCCTTTAAATGGAGGGAAGGCATGCAATGGAACAGAGAGGTTTCAGATAAACAGCACTTCCTGGTTGGATTTCCCTCAGGTTTTCACCTGCAATATCAGTTCTGTTATACTCACAGACAATATTTTGACAGTTTTGGAAACTTTAGAGTGTTTTCTATCCTAATCTGCCAATCATATGCATAGCTTCTGGGCCTGAGAAATAGGCAGTTTCATTTGGGTACGTTTTTCATCCAAACATCAAAATACTGCCCCCTAGTCTCAAGAGGTTAAAGTGCATGATGTTCTTCTTTTTGTAATGAAGTATATGTTTGTGGTGATATATTCCAGTTGGTGTTCTTTTCAGAAGAAGATTCATTGTCAACTAAAAGTTCATTTTCCATGAAGAAAATTGTGGGACAGTGATTTGTCATTTTGCTTTTTCCAAATCCCTCCTAGACACACACAGACACATACACAGAGAGGTTGGAGCAACACGATCAGATGACTGGGATTTGAGCCAGCAACCCACCTCTCTAGGCTACTTAACACATCTAGGCGGTTTGGATCATGTACCAATTTGTGATGTAATCTTGCAGTCTGACTTTCTATTTAGTGTTGAGAAGGGCTTCTGTGATGGTGTCTTCCTAGCGAAAGACGATGATGTCATCCTTTGTCAAACATGTCCATACAAAGACCAATCATTTATCCATTCTCACAGTTTCTATAACATAGCTTAATGTCACCCAGTTTAGAACTTTTTTCTTTTAAGTTAATGTCTGAACATCCCTGTGATTTTCATGTTGTAGACGCGAGGCAAAGGAGTGTGTGTCACGTCAGAGTGGACAGCGGCCAAAGAGACGTAAGGAAATGAATCTGCCAAAGTAGAGGAGGGCCTTGAGATAGCAGTTTGCCGACACGACGTGCTCCTCAAGGCCCTCAACATGGACAGAGGCGAGATATACTGTATGCATCTGCAATGTACTTGCAGAAAGAGGTGTCTTCTGCTGGAACGGTGGGCTTTTTATGCTGCTGTGTTGCATGCAAATACTAGCCATATTTGCAGAAAGTTGTGCAGGCGCGCCCAGAGTTGGAGAAGCTTCTAAAAATGCACGCTCCCCTTTCCGTTATGCTCTTGCCTATTTAAATAAAGTTTAAATAAAATACAAAATAAACACAACCAGAGAGGAAGTCGAACATGTGAACAGTTTTATGTCCATAGCTGCTGTCATGAGAAAGTACATGTCCAAGGCTGGTAAGTGTATTATAATAACATAACTAATGCTGAAGAAGGTTTAGGATTGAAACATAATTCCCTTAATAATGTTGAACTACTAAATGGTCCTTTATATTTCAGCTCCAGCACACTTCAATTAATATGATAAACCTAATTGCCCCTCTCCTGGACTGTCACCTTGCAATGTTGGAGAGGCTTGCGTACTCCAATGACTCTGAGCGCTAAGCCAAAAGCGGTAAATCTCTTACCTAGAAACGTGAAGGCAAACCAGAACTGAGATTCTGGTGCCAAAGGAATACTGAAAATGCATTCGTCAAATCAATCGTGGTATCGCCCCCAACAGAGTAGTAACTATAGGAACCACCGGGGCACGGGCAAAAACTGCATCGTTCACAGGCTTTAAGTCCTGGACCAATCCCCTATCACATGAAGGTTTTCTAACAGGCAAGATAGGGGTGTTACAGGGGGATTCTGGACAGGAAATTAAAGTGCCATTAGCTAACAGGGATGCATGAACAGGAGTAATGCCTGCTATTTCCTCCCTACCGAGTGGATACTGTGATCTACATGGGCGCCTGGTATCTTTAGGAGTGACCACCATTGGCTCAACTCCCTTTATTCTCCCAAAATCATATTTGTCCCATAGGCATTCAGGGACCCCTCTCAGGGGGGGTGAGTCTTCACTCAACAACATGATATTGGTAGAAAAAGAAACCTGATCATCACCATGCACACCCCTCTCAGTTCACGTTTTCCGGTGAATATGTTGACCCATCAGGGCGCATCTCCCAGTCTATAGCATCAACCAAGCATTTCATCCAAATTCCATTATCCACCCATTCTACTCTGTCTGATTTTGCCAGGGGCACAGAAATCACTGCTAAAGCACAGAAATCACTGCTACAGTATAAACCCTCACACTGCACTGACTCATTCTGTAATGTATCACACAGCCATTGTTTCTCATAATGGAGATCTCTTGTCAATGGTGAAAAATGGGAGGTGCAATGTAAGCCTGCTTCAGACATGACACTGCCCTCGTAGCCCCAATGGGTTTTGGCCATTGAAAAAACATGAGCAATATTGGGCACCTCATCATCAACATCCCATGCATAATACCAGTCACAAAACTCATTTGAATGGAAACATTCTGAAGTTTGTGGAAATGTTAATTGAATGTAGGAGAATATAACACAGTAGATCTGGTGGAAGAAAAGAGAAGAGAAGAAAAGAGAAAGACAGAGCATACGTTTTCTGTTTTTTATTGTTGTAGTATCATCTTTCACATGTACTAGAATAGCCACACAGTCAGATAGGATGCTGGAGATCATTTTGATGGATAACACAAGAGGGCAACTGTAGGTTTGCAAAGTTTCAGACTGATAACTTCAGGAATGGGTGAGCTACATGACATTTAGCATGAAGTCACCCAGGTGTCCCACACAAGTTGCCCAAATGTACCCAAGTGGCCGAATTGGTGAAATGACCTATAACTATATACAGCAGTGCAAATAACTACATACAACACATCAAAAAGCAATTCTAACACACACACACAAAAAAAAGTTTTAAAAAATATTAGAAAATAAATACAGAAAAAAAAAACAGTACACCCCTTGGAAATCCTCGTCACAGTATTTTGCTGCCTGTGCCCTGTCCCATAGCAGTCTCTTTCTGATGTAAAGCAGAGGCAAACTGAACAAGTGGTGCATTTCATGCGACACAGAACATAACGACGCCTCCATGCTGTGCCCTTTTGGCCCTGAGGCACAGTCATGCCTGCAGTAATGAACTGTGGCATATGAACACCACTGGGGGCACAGGCAGCTTGGCACCGGGGCCTCCCAGTCGGAGTCGCTATCACTGTGAAAGAAAACATTAAACAAATATTTGTATTGTATGAGCCTTTTATCATCACATAAAATAAACAGATATGTATTGATTGTATAGAGCAGAGGGAACAGTCACTAAGGTGTTCCATTCAACACCAGCCATTGTTATATATATATATATATATATATATATATATATATACATACATACACACACACACACACACACACACACACACACACACACACACACACACACACACACACACACACACACACACCCAAACAAACCAACACACACACACACACAAAAACAAACTACACATTTCATTGCAATTATTATTTTTATTTTTTATATATATAATATATATATATTTATATTTCATAAAACGGCATTAGCACTTTCCCGTCCAGAAGTACGTCCTGTCCTTGCAGAAACAGCTCCTCAGTTCGTTTGAATCATAACACTCCAAGATTCCTCAAACAAAAAATATGTCTCACTTTCACTTTAACTTTGACTTCGCTTTACATGATGTATTCGCCAGGATATCTTCAATGAAATCGTTGAAACTACAACTTTCCGAAAATACAGCTACACGTAAAAAGCCTTACAGCAACTGCTCTGATCGTCAAGGCGAAAATGGAGTTCCCTGCGCGTGCGATTACAACCTAGGAATTGTGGTCCAACCCCAAACCATTACATACTGGCGTTTCCCTCAGCTCATTGGCTATCTACCCAGCTAGATTTCAAGAAGATCAGTGGTCATTGGGCAGAAATATAGTAAATCAATGAAGCTTCGCTAAAATTATTGGGGCATCAGGTAGTCATTTATTGTTGTCTTCAAATCAGCTCACTTCGGTCAATTCTCCCCGCAAAAAAAACAATGACGTTTGACTGTGCTGCAAACATCCAGAGGAATGCACTGAAACCCACCATGACTATATAAACAATTGTTTACAGGGGTGAATCACGCCGAATGCTCCGTAAAAAATTGATAGAGATGGAATTCACGGCACAAATAGTTTACAAAATGTTTAGATTTAGGCTATAAAAATTGATTTTATCAAAGAAAACAGCACTTCATTTGATCAATGGGATACTCAGGAAGAGAAATAAGAGCAAGATATCAGAATGTAAGTTATAATTTTACCTTCAGATGTGAATGTCTAAAACCTGTCATGGCGGAAAATGTTTCTGTTCTTGATTGTTCTTCTCAAACAAAAGCATGGTATTTGTTCTCTGTAATAGCTATTTTAAATTGGAAAACATAGTTTGATTACCAAGATTCGAATCTTTTGAAGGGTGTAAGACACTTGCATTTTCAAGAATGTTTAATGTTACAAAGTTGTATTTTTAGTTGTCACTCTGACATTTCCCCTGATGTTGGTCCCTGTACGGGGATTGCAGCCATAACAGGTTTTAAACTAAACAGAAAAGCTGTTTTATACTGTTAGGTTCTTATTTTTCAGAGTAAATAACTCACAGACACTAGAGAAGCTTTAACCAAGTTTAATTCTTCCCAAAGGTTCTGTACAGCTGTAATTCAGACAACCCAACATTTCTCACCATCACAGTTAAATATATCCCACTTAAGACACTCCTCCTTCTCTCCAATCCTTACATCTTATGGTTCAACAGGAAGAAGGTAACAGGATACCAAACCCTTATTACTCCCTTAAGGGAATCTGTCCTCACCTCCGGACCTCAACCCTTCCTTCACCTAATCCACAGATGTCCATCTATCTTCCCTATATCAACATGTTGACCAATCATGTCACAATATGTCTTTATAATATATTGGAAGGACCTGGCTAGATCGTAAAGGCGCAATTGTCCAGTTTACGAATTCACGGTTTATTAACCCAACTCCACACAGGCTACTGTTTGGCCATAGCCAAATAAATGAAAGATACCCGTATAAAACAACCGTGACCTTGAAATACTCCAAACAAAGTCTCTGAAGCGACCCGGGGGTCTCCTTTGTCTCCGTGGCCATGACGGTCGCAGAGTGTCCAGATGTGAGACAGGGGGCTCAGTCCGTGGCAGGGGGCTACCCCTCTGTGGCCCAGGGGATGAAGGCAGGGTTATGGGGGACAAGTGCTTTGTTGAAGCGCTCCACAAGGCCAGTACTTTGAGGATGTAGAGGAGTAGTGCGGGTCTTGTGCATACCTAGCCTCTCACACATGGTGGCAAACACACGGGACTCAAGGTTTATGTCATTGGTCGCTGTGGATGGACTCCATAACTCTAAACCTGCTAAACATCCCGGCTGTCAGGGCGTCGACGATGATCTCTGCCTCCTGGTCAGACAAAGCATAGGCCTCTGGCAATTTTGTGAAATAGTCCATGGCCGTGAACACCCAGCGATTTCCACTGTCTGTGGTGGGGAACGGCTCAACTACATCCACTCCCACCCTCTCCATGGGAGCCCCAACTGGGAACTGTTGGAGCTGAACATGAGCGCGGCCTGGAGGGCCCTTTCTCGCTGTGCAGCTGTCACAGCGGCGGCAGTCCTCCACATCCCTCTTGTGCTGCACCCAGTAAAAGCCCTGACGGAGGTGGCGGAGTGTTTTTGTGACCCCAAAGTGTCCAGTCCCACCCCCCCATGAGTGCTCTGGAGCACAGCCTCCCACAGTGCTTTTGGGACCACTACCTGCCACCTCTCCTCTCCCGTAGCTGACTGTTTCCATGCCTGCTGTAGCACACCATCAGCCAGCCGCAGTCTCTCAAACTTTGACCACAACCTTTTGGTTGCGAGTGAGAGCGCTGCCACCTCTTCACCCAGTGGCCTCAGCTGCGCCTCCACCTGCTGTAGCACAGGTTGTAGGTCTGTGTCCCGTCCCTGGTGCTGCCCCCATTCACGTCGACAGTCAGCAGCTCAGAGCAGACAGGCCCGCTCACCTGACCCACTGAGGCACAGACCCCCTCCTCTGCACACAGCTCTCTCTCACAGCCCTCTCTTGACTCACAGTGACGGCACCCTTCTGCAGTACAGGGCCAAAGGGACATGGCGTTGGAATGGCGTGCCCCTGCCCTGTGCACCACTGTGAGGTCGTACAGCTAAAGCTCTTCCAACCAGCGTACAACCTGCCCCTCTGGCTCTCTGAAAGACATGAGCCACTGGAGAGCAGAGTGGTCATTGCTTACAGTAAAGGGCAGGCCATCCAGGTAGTACTTGAAGTGTTTGATGGAAGCCACAATAGCCAGGAGTTATTGTGTTTGTTGAAGGTTTTTCTGAAGTACGCCATCACTCTCTCCCCCTCTGGCCCCAAATGGGCCAGCATCCCACCCATGCCTACATTGCTCGTGTCTGTGCCCAGGATAAAGGCTAAGGTGAGGTCAAGGGGGGCAAGCACAGGGGCCTTGATCAGTGCACGTTTGAGGGTGTTGAAGCCTCCTCGCACTCCACTGTCCAAGTTCAGGGGAGTAGGTACCCTCCTTCCCCACTGGTGGCCCAAGGACACCTCTCTCTTCATGAAGTGGCACTTCTCGGGGTGGAGCTTCAGGCCTGCGGCAGCCACCCTCTCCAGCACACGCCGTGGCTCCCCCAGGACTGCCTGGAAGGATCTGCCATTGGCCAGGATGTCGTTGAGGTATACCAGACACTCCTGTCGGGGGATGCCATCCAGCACCCTGTCCATCAAACACTCAAAAGTACCTGGAGCGTTGCACAGAACACAGGACCTTGAACTGCCAGTGTCCTCTGTTAGTGGAGAACGCAGTTTTCCAGGCAGTCCACTAGACTGTGGAGGTCTAGTGAGGAGAACCAGGAGGACCCTTTAATAACCAAGTCCAGCGACTCATCAATACGTGGTATGGGGTATGTGTCCTTCCTGGATACCTCATTGAGCCGCCTGTAGTCCGCACAGAATCTCAGCTTGCCCCCCTTCTTAGGAACCATGACGACTGGTGCCACCCAGGGGCTGTCTGAGGGCTCGATGAAGTCTGCCCGCAGCATCTCCAGCACAGCCTTGTCTGCCGCCTCCTGGCGTGCCAGCGAGATACGGCGGGGACGCATCTTGATGGCCCGAGCATCACCTGTGTCAATCTCATGCTGCTCCAGATGAGTCTGATCCACCTCTTCCACACTCAGTACAAAGCGGTCTCAACCGTCTCAACTGCCACAACCGTTCCTGCTGTTCGGGGTCAAGACCAACACAGTTCCTCCCCCATATCTCCCTCACTGCAGACAGTGTCCTCTCCTCTCCCATCTGGGATAGCTGGGCTGGGGGTGCAAGGCCCGGGCTCACGGAAGGATGTGTCATGGAGGTAGCTGGGGGAAAGTAACACACAGCCATAGGTGACAGAGGGGCTGGGGAAAAGTCACACACAGATGTGAGAAAGGGGGGCAGCCATGAGTCTCTGCTGCTTTAACAGTTGGAGTAAAGGGGTTGTTGGGTTGTGTGAATGTGACATTAGAGGCGGGCCAGGGTGACTGATGGTCCCCACTGGAAGCTCAGTGTGCCCCCATTTAGGTCGAACTGGCAGCCTGTGCACCTAAGAAAGTCCATCCCCAGGATACAAGGGTCCTGCACAGCCGCCACCCACACAGGATGATGCACAGTCCTGCCCCCTACTGTCAGAGTCATTATTCCCTATCAGGGGTGCCAGCTCACCTGTGACTGTACGGATCTGCACAGTTGTGGGCTCAAACTGAGTCCAACCCGGCACAATATCCAGACTCACCAAGGTCACTGTGGACCCAGTGTCCAACAGGGCAGAGCAGGGCACTCCCTCCACAGTGACAGGGACATGACAGGGTCCGGCCCACAACAACAACAGGCTCCATCCGCTTGTCCTCGTCTGCTTCTGGGGGACATGGAGCCTTGCTCACCCGTCCGTGTCGGGGGCTCCTCCTGGAGATGGTGGTGGTTGGGAAAGACAGCCAGGGATTGTCGTAGAAATATTCGGCCAATAATATTTTGCAGATACTGGAACTTGTGAATTCAAATATACTTTATTAGAATGTAACAAGCCGAGCTGGTCCATGGACCAACATTCTTCCCAGCTTCGGCACACACTTTTTATACAGTTTTCATCCTTACGTCACACACATAGTATCTTGTTTTTATGTTAATGACTCATCCCCTTTGGTTTTGGCCACCATTATCTTTTTGCCTTGCACTCATTTTAGTTTAGTTTTAGCTTAGTTTCCATTTTCTTATCGGCACAGACATTAGGGCATAGATTCTATTGGTGGCATAACCATTGCAATGACACAAAAATAAACAGACATGCACACTCCTAATGCAGGTGCATGTCTAATGCTGCTTAAGTAATACAAACCTATGCTCCTAATGTCTTATGGTGTCTATAAATGATTGGTTAGGCAGGCCTGTGTTGACCCAGCTTTGCACATTCACATGGATTCTGCTTACACATGTCTAATGGTTAACCCTATATTGATTCCCTCTGCTGTTTCCTGAAATCCAAGATCATCTCCTCTGTTAAGTTGACGTTGAGTGAGAGAAGGCAGGTTTTGTTTAAGGAAGGCTGCAAGGATTTTTTTTATAATATGGGGTGTCCTTGTTCAGGTACTCTTTATCCTCCAACCAGGACTTCAGACTCTCGTGCTGATTCTGGTTGATGATCCCCTTTTCACTGTAACGATCAAGCATCAGATCGAAGCCAACTTCGTAATAGGACATTGTCTCTTCGGGAGACATATGAAAATATTTTGGGCTTTCCTAGGGGGAAAAAACATATAAACAAATTAATATTAAAACTTTCTGTAAGAATGAGAAAAATCGAGTCATAAATGTCCTATATAAGAAGGACAGACAGGACAATAGTCACATGCTTCTTAACAGCTTCTACCCCCAAGTTATAAGACTCCTGAACATCTAATCAAATGGCTACCTTGACTATTTGCATTGTCGTCGTCGTCCCCCCACTTTACCTCTACCTACATGCACATATTACCTCAATTACATTGACTCTGTACCGGTAACCCCTCTATATACCCTCGCTACTGTTATTTTACTTCTGCTCTTTAATTATTTTTATTTATTTGTTCTTAACTGCATTGTTGATGAAGGGGCTTGTAAGTAAGCATTTCACTGTAAGGTCTACACCTGTTCTATTCGGCGTATTTGCATTGTCTCTGAGCTGGTCCGAAGCAATAGGATGAGCCATGATGAAAGAGCACTTCAGTGATAATTCCACATCTCCACTTGCAAGTGTATCCGCCAGCAGCTTCCTATGAGTTGGAAGGCCATGCACAGTGTTGTTAGGAGATTGAAAACATTCTGAATAGGGAAGCAGCATAGATGGTAAGTATTCGATTCCTAATACAGCACAAGAATGGAACCTTTCACATTGTAGCAAAGTTAAAGGTATTTTTTACAAGTGAAAACTCTAAGAAGAAGAGGACCAGGCAGGAACCCTGCTTGAATTAAATCAAAGTAGTTGTCATGCCCTGGCCATAGAGAGGCTTTTATTCTCTATTTTGGTTATGCCAGGGTGTGACTAGGGTGGGCATTCTAGTTTATTTATTTCTATGTTTTCTACTTCTTTGTTTTTGGCCGAGTGTGGTTCCTATTCAGAGGCAGCTGTCTATCGTTGTCTCTGATTGGGAATCATACTTAGGCAGCCTTTCTCCCACCTGTCTTTCGTGGGTAGTTATTTTCTGTTTAGTGTCTGCACCTGACAGAACTGTTTTGTTTTTTCACTTTGTTATTTTGTTTGAGTGTTTTTTACCACGCTGCGTTTTGGTCCATGCCTTCCGACGAGAGCCGTCACAGTAGTTTAGTTTCTGTGTTTTTATTTCAGCCTTGGTTGTGTATCACAGGCGGAAGGGAAGCTATGGATTGCACCTATAATAATAGAGAATTCACCTGCAGCTTTCAGATGTCTTACTGTTTCCAGTGGTTAGAGCTCTCTTGTGATGCTGTGCGAGAACCCGCATTGTGAACATGTTCTCTCCTTTTTTGGTTCTGATTCAATGCTGTTTATCATATCATTAAGATTTGGATTCTTGTTTTGGAGATTTTCCATCTGAGTTTTTTTTGTTGTGGAGTCCCTGCTTCAGGGAACTCTGGTGGGATATGGTCTGCCTCCACAGCTCTTTTTATACGTCTTCTTTGGTCTGCCTCTGAATTCACATTTTTATTAAGCCGACGTCTGGTGTTTATGACTGAGAGGATAGAGAAGATGTTGTACAATTCAAGTAAACACATCTATTTATACAATTTGTATGTCAATGCATTATGAATTGTCATATACATTTCTGGTCTTAATGTATTCAAGTGTAAAAACAATGCAGGGTCATTATAATTACATTGGTAGATTTGAACAATACCCATATAAAAAATATTATGCTAAATTACCCTTTGTAAGAACCAACAATTCCAAGGCTGTAGAAAATGGGTATTGCTCAGTTCGATCTGAGTAACTATAATTAATTTCCTTCATGGGACTGATATCGTTGATATATTCCCCATCTCTCCTCTTTGCTCTCTTCCTGGCCCTTCCAACTATAGCATATTTTCCATGATTTTTCTCGAGTGCATCATAGGCCTTCTGGGTTTTAACCATTTCACTATAACCATGAAAGTTCCCTTTAATCTATGGGAAGACATAACGGGTATGAATAACTCCAATTACTCCACAACCATGGTTAAAGGTGCAATCTGTTATATTCATTAATTTTATTTAGGGACAGTTTATCAATCATCTTAATTTCCTAGTGTTCCTTCAGATTTGATGAAAATTACATATTTCAGAAAGTGATTTAATTTAAGAATTATTTAAACTATACGTAGACATGAGTAGGTGTACAGTACCTGGTCTTTAACATTGTTTCATAGATTCACAGCTTGACTCGTGATCTCATCCTCTGACCTGTTACATGTTGCCTGTGCTAGGGCATGGTACAGGCAGCTATTGTTCACGGAGCACACAGGAATTACTTTGCCATCTTGGATGATGTCAAAGTGACCACTGTATGGACTTTCCACTCCTTGGATTCTGTCTTTTGCTTTAGAGAGGATTCCTTTCTCACTGAAATAGGATAAATTAAGGTGCACCATTGGTTCTCATTAATGGAGTTCGAATTGGAGAGATCCTAATTTGGGGAAATTTGTAGCATTGTTGATAAAGGTCTACCAAACAGTTTAAGACACATACCTCTGCACTTTGGTCAGTCGTAGAGTGATTTGGCCGGCTGAGCTGTTCGTTCCCGGGTAGGACTCCTCTGAGAGCGTTTTCCCATCTTGATCCACCATTTTGAACTGGATGCCTTTACCATGGAGAAGGTCACTGTTTGTGAGGACATAAATGTCCAGGGCCGAGGCTGGTCGATTAACCTCACCAATCTTCTCTGCATAGTCCAGAAGTTCTTTTGTTTCAGTCTCTGACAGAGCTTTCCCAGCCTTCTGACTAGCTGACTTCATATTGTGTTTATGCTGCCAGTCCTGGAAAAAGCCCTCCATTTTGTGTACATTGTCGACAACTTTTCCAGTGACTCCATTGACCTTCTTCTTGAATAGCCCCCCCACAAAAGAAGACATATGACCAGCACAAGCATCTGTGAACGCTTCGGAGACACTTTCCGAAATGGAGCTTAGAAACTCATCCTTCAGGCAAATCACATCTGTTCATGTCTGTCATCTTGGTCATACTGCTCCTTATTTTTTTGCTGCTCTTCAATTTCTATTTTTAATTTGTGGATAAATATTTCATTGATAACATGTTCTGTAGGAATGAACTGAATAATTTGGACCAAGGTTATGGTTTATCTATTTCTGCACTTATTTTTACTCGTTTTGCAGTACAATGTGTCCCACTTTTTGCCACAAGGTCAGTTGCATTATTGCATCCCTCAGAGAGTCTGCTGATAACTTCACTGACTTGGGATTTTGTGGCATCAGTCATGAGGCCAAGAATAAGATATTTTGTCATAACTTTCAGCAAATTTGTTATTTGTTCAAGCTTTGAGTCAATCTTATAGTTGATGTGGTTCTGTAAAGCTCTGCAGTACCTAATGTACTCAGTGAGACTAAGACCTAGTTCGGCATTCTGTTTGACTGACGAAGTGACCGTGTCTTTGAAAGCTTTTTCTAAAAAAAATGTAAAGATGGCCCCAATTTCAGCATCAATGATGTAGTTCATTCCTGCGTTTACACACTGCTTCTCTACCTCATGAAATGTGTACTTTGTTGCGTGTTTTAGAGCCGTCTTCATGTTTGTAGGGGATGCCAGTTTCTTTTTTGCAGTCTTAATTGTTTCTTTGGAGATAGATGTTGTTGCTCCCTGTGCAGACTTGAAAACATTATTTTCTTGTGCCAATGATTTAATTTGCAACAGATGAGAGTTTCTTAGTACCATTGAGGACTTTATATGCTGTGATGGCAACTTTGTTAATGGCGCTGAACCCTGCGGTGAGCAGAGACATCCCAATGCTGATGCTTTTGGAGATGGCCCAATCGAATGTGCCCGATATCATGCCAGATATCCCTTCAATCATGTCAGAGACTCCTTCACAGATGAGAAATAAGCCAATCTGGGTTGCAGAGCCAAACGACAGGGCACAAACCAGAATTCCAAGGATGACCTGACACATACCGATGAAGAAACAGATCAAAGCGTCAAAGCTGAACTCTGGCTTCTTTTTCACCTCAAACACAATGCTCAGGCCATTGTCATACAAGGCCGCGAGTTCATTTCCTGTGATGTAGTCTTGATTTTCTGAGAGACTGTACACTCAGGATACCTCTGTCATGGCCGGGCCTTCACCCTCAAGCTCTTTAAGTTGATTTACTGCAAGGTCAATGTTAAGTATCCAAGCTTGGTGAATGCTCATCCTGGAATCTATTTGCTTTAGAAAGTTGCGTTCTCCTTCATGATGTGGTTCAAAGTTCCCTCTTGTGGCAATCTGAAAAGAAACCATGGTATTTGTGGTTTCTGACAAGTAAACATCCACAGATGTCTTTGCCCTTTCCAGTAATTCCTGTGCTTCTGTTTTGTAGCCATCTTTGCCCATGTTGATGGTGATGAAGGTTTGGTTGTACATTGCCACGGCACTGTAAAAAGGGTCACATTCTTCAACATCTTTCCAGTAGGACTTTGCTTCATAGTCACACTTACTTTTGTTGCGGAGGTGCAAGTCTGTTCTGCCGGTAGCCTGCTTAATGTGGTCATAGAAGTTTTGACTTTTTCCATTCAGCAGCATGTTGCCCCTATTTGTGATATGCTCAAGAAGGTCTGCTTTAAGAACACTGATATCTTCGTGCTGACGGATGTGCTCCTCGTGAAGGGTAAGCCACAACGCCCATGTTTCTTTCAAAGCATTGAGTGCAGGCTGGTAATCAAACTTAGGGCCTTTTTCTTTAAAACACTCAGGGACATCATTCGGCCCCATTCCTGACAGGTCATCTCTCTCCTGTTTTGTGAAGTTGCCATGAAACTTGTCAAGAAATTCACAAAACGTGCCAAACAGGTCCTCTTTCATTTTTATTTCGAGAAGCTCATCTGTCTCCATATCTTTGATGCGTTGGACTTCGTACTCCTCTCTCAATTGTCTCATGATCTCCACAGGCTGGCCCTGGTATGCTGGGGCAAGGTTATCCCCACAGAGGATCATCTGGACCATGCCCGGGTTTCCCTTCCGACCAGTTCTTCCAAACACCTGTTTCTCCACTCTGCGACTGCCAGGGTAATGTGTAAGGAGGACGAAGAGGCCACCACGTATGTTGACATCCTGATCAACCTTGATATCAGTTCCACGACCTCCTAGGTTTGTGGCTATGATTACATGTCCCCCTCTGAATTTGGTTCTCTCAATGTTGTGTTTCTCACTGATTGTGTATAATGTGATGGGGGGATGTGGATTCTCGCCCTCTATTTTCTTCAGAAGCTCGCTTGCGGTCTTGACATCTTCACATACGACCAAGACAACCTGACCACTTTCTGCCACCCTCATTGCTGTCTTACAGAGGATCTCCATCCACTGGGCTTGCCCAGTGACCTGAATTGCTGGAAGCTCAACAACCTTCTTATGGCGATGAGCTGGTATTATGTAGCTGTCTGTTTCGTAGTGCCTTGCAAGGAAATCTTTGTCGGCATCACCCCCTAATGTCCCAGACACACCAAATATCCCATTCCCTTTCAGGTACTTTTGAAAGTAATGGAAGTTTGAAAGGTAATTAGTCACATTGGACAAAGGAGTGGTTGCCAGCTGGTGTTTCATCTCCAGAAACTGCTGCAGGCCGTCCCCCCAGCGTTTGTTCTTCTCCAACACTCCACTGGCCTGGAAGTCCACTGGGATGATAGCATGGTAGAGATGCTTGTCTCCAACAGCTTCCAACGTCTGATCAATCATGTACTCTCTGCCTTGTGTCATCATGATGGCTTTCAGGGCGTTTTCCACAAAGACTGGTAACTGATTCTCAAGGTACTTCTCAAGGAAAGAGGGGATCACAAGAAACTCTGAGCGCTGACTGAGAGCTGCCAGAATATTTGATTTTAGACTTCAGCTCAGAGACTGTTGCCTTAATGAGTTTGTCTTCAGGTATGATCTCGCTGGCTCGTCCATTCTCGAGGAGAAGCATTTTGATTTCCAGGATATCAGGGTTGTTGTGCAACTTTTTCTCCTCAACCAGCACGGCTTTATTGTTTGTCACAGAGTAACAGTCAATGGCCACATTATTCTCCAGTGCTTTCTCCATTATGGTGAGCAGATCACACTGTTGAGTAATTCCAACTTTGGCCATGAATGTATCAACAGTTATCCTGTTCTCCGTTGTATCGTCTTTCTCTGTGTTCTCTAGAGCATGCATGAACATGTAAACATGTAAAAGATGTATGTGTCATACTATAAACACTTTTTCTATTAGTGGTGTTTCCATGTAAATTGGCAACTGTATGTAAATATGAAAAAACTGTATTTTCAGAAATATATAATATGTTTATCATTAAGTTAACACAACATTTATGTGAAACACAAAATCATTCATGTGAAATAAAACCTATTCTAGAAGCCTTTATTTAATATCACTTACCTCATCCCTTCTGATTGCTGCAGCGTCATCTTCTATCATCTGGTGTAGTACCTGTGTACGCTGGTGATGGCGCTGTTGTCCTTTTAGTCTCAGCTTCTCTCTCAGCTTTTCTCGTCCCTTTGACACCTTCTTACCCGAAAGTTCGCTCTCCCTTTCAATTTCTTGCTGGATCGCCATCTCCCTCTCCAGTTGCTCCTGGCGCCTCCTCTCCTCCTGCTGTTGTCTTCGTTGCTCCTCCTGTCTTCGCCGCTCCATCTCCTCCTGCTGCTGACGAATACGGTCTTCCTCTTGCTTCCCTGATGGATGAATACAAATGACACCATATTTCCTTTGTAATGCACAGCGTTTGGCCAGAGACCATGTGGACATATAAGGTGGCATTTGAGACGTAGTAGCCAACAGCCAATGTTGTTCAAACAAAAATACCGATCAATAAGAAATATAGCAGCCCTGAGCCAATACTGCTATTTGCTGAACCAATACTATATTATTTGTGTACTGTTAGGAATAGTCTTTACATTAATTGGCTCAGTTGCAAATGCTAGTTGCTGATCAACGATGAATTGAGGGTATATGGTTTATTTCCAAAAGGAACATTTTGAATATGATAATGTAGCTCAGCAGATTTGTAAGAATTGACTTACCATAGTTTGGACATGTTGGACTATTAGACTCTGTGTCGCACAACAGCTGAATGAGTGAACGGCCACTGGTTTCTATAATAGTGAATGTTTGACTCCCGTCCTGCTTGTGACTGTTGAACTCATATGAGAAGGAGTTCCAACTGTGATTGTCATATCTTAACTTTAGGTAGCAATGGATCCCCCTAGAGTTGAGGTTTTCTTTTACACTACTACCCCTGCCATGCAACGTTCCACTGCCACTGCCACCTCCCTGGAAAAGAGAAAATCATTACCAGATATACATTTTAAATTCATAAATGTGTAAAGATTCATCTTCAGTGATCCAACTTAATGCTCATCAATTTTTGAGATTTGATCTCAAAATAAAATGTCCAGGTCTGATATTACACTGGTTTTCATTTTGACACAGGGACAATATTGATAAGCGCTCTGGCTTTTACTGCCAACAGCCACTTTCAGGTAGTCCACAATACTTAAAGGTAGTCTATACTCAGCAAAATGGCATTATCATACACAATGGGCGGACTTTATTCATTTTAACAACATCAACAGAATTAAACTCTAACAACACTGCCATTATTAGTTCAGCTCTTCATAATGTTTGCCTTCCTTTGTTGCATGCCAGCATTGGGAAGAGACAATAATCTAGGTTTATAAATGTCATGATCAGGTATTTCACAGAGCACCTAACACTCAGCAAAATTACATTACTGCCGTTATCAATTACCTTGCCATATTTAAATTCTATTGATTTTGTTGTCTGTAAGAACGTTTCCCGTTAGCAACAGTAGTGTCACAACATTACAGTACGTTTTTTAACTATCATGATTTTAGATTGACTCAGATACTTACGTCTCCGACAAGGTTGTAGTGCCAAGTGTAAGGGGTTTGATTCCGTATAGACACCGAGGCCCCCATTATTCAGAATCTGTTGGGAAAAAACAGCCTTACACCAACCAGTTTTACACCGAATAATTTAAAATGTAATGTGTTAATTTATCTGCTGGACCTTTTCTCAAGTTATCATACAAGCAGAGAATATGAGGTAACACTTTAAAATACACAATGCAGACCTATTACTATTTCTACTTATTCATTGTTTATTCATTCTCATTAATAAAAGTTTTATTTATTCATATTTTACAGTGGTTATCGACGGGATTATTTTGAATTTGCAGAGTACCAAATGTCTCTTATAGTTCATGTCTCCTATCTAAATTTGTGTAGCTCCCCGCAGTCTCCGCAATCATCATTTTTGGGACATAACATTTATTGCTACTTTATGTTTGACATGTTTATCTTGAAAATGCTGTTTTTAGATAACTATGATGTGTAATGATGATATACTGTATATCTAATAGCATGACATTTAATATTGCTAATAGTTAACATTTGAACAAACATGACAAGTATGGATAACTTGTGGTGAAGTCGGCATTAGTGGGACATCAGGTGTAGTGGGACATTTGTGTTTGAGGGTGCTGTACTATAGTAACTTTGCAAACCAATCACAACAAATATTATTGGGTTGTTTCTGCTTGTGTCCTCTGCATAAAACATTTTTGGTGTCAGCGTTACATCACTTTAGCGTGTGGTCAGGTTTCTTAGATCAGGTGACCCGTTGAAAACAAAAAAACCTGCCATACTATGATACCTTGCGCTAGAATGATAAGTTTGTCATTCTGTCAATTATTATCATTGAACCATCTATCTTTTGGTGTTAAAATGAATAGTGATTTGAAACATAATAACCAGTCATGTAAACAGCTTTTATATTTTATGAAAATGAGATTTATATTACTGTTCCACTTCCCGTGAATGGAGTTTGAATAGTGGAACAGGTACCTTTTTTTAACTATGCACAAAATAAACCTTTAATCATTTAAAATGTAATTTCCTTCATTAGATATTCTAAAGTACATTGGAATATGTTGTTGTAGTTGTTCATAATATCTCCAAATCTAGTCTAACTGCTAAATAGGCCAAGCACATAAACCGCATAGGATGAGTGGAAGGAATTAAAGGGAAATAAAAAGGGGAGGGAAAGAAAGGAAGGACAATGGGGAAATGTATTTGCACCGTAATAATTCGATATTAGGCTAAACTGGTTATTGCAGAAGTCAGATTATGCAGTAGTCATGTAGGCCTAAACACCGTACTCTGTTCATTTTAATCAGGGTTAGGGTGAAGGTTAGGGTTAGGTGAAGGGTTAGTTAAAAGGGTTAGGGGAAGGGTTAGCTAACATGCTCAGTAGTTGCAAGGTAGCTAAAAAGTAGTAAGTAGGCAAGTTGAAAAGTTGCATATTAGCTAAATGTTGTCTGGGATGAAATTCGAACTTGCAACCTTTGGGTTGTAACAACTTTTGTTTTTACCTTAAGTTAAACCATCTGTCTTATGTAACCAGACTAAACATAACATATCAGACTAATATCAGTGTCCCGGATTTTACATTGACCATGTTAGGCTAGTTTATGAGACCAGGCTGCCTGTAGAGGTGCTTTCTTTATCAGCATCATACAAGCAGATAGTATTTCAACCACATTAAATTAGCCTCCAAGTCGAACTGAAATATTATCAGAACCATGTTGAGTCGTTTCTATTTCCATAAAACCGGTCAAACTGATACCTTTTATAGATTGCATTTTATCCCGGTCCCTAAACGTCTTTGATCAGTGTAAGTATCATCAATAACAGAGAACTTTACCGATAGGCTAGATTGAAGCATTCATTCCATCGATTTGTGAAATTTTTCTGGTGAGCAAGGGTTTATATAGTCTTCTAGGTTAACACATATTGACAAAAGAGAAGCTGCATGTATATAATTATAGACAAGTTAACTAACAAATAGTCTACCAAGATGTCGGAAATTATAGAGAGAAACATCTAAATCTGGCATATAATCGTTCTGCGATCTCATACTATAGCCTACGGGCATTTTCTATATTAGTGGGTTAGGGTCGAGCCTCAGATTGTCACTTTATCACATAGAGTCAGGCGGTTGCGGATGTGTACAGTTTGCTCACCTGCGCACCACCACTTTGTGCGGCGTTCTAGTGGTGTTTAATCTGCGCATGCGCTAGCACCAGTAGAAATGCCTCCCTCCTTCGTGCAAGTGAAGAGTTCGGCACAACTGAAGTAGTTTTCACATGCAAACTTCATATGTCCGAACTCAGAATCAAAATATGCTTCCCAAAAATAACATGTTTTCGGTGGTAGAACGTTTATTTTGATTGGTAATTTTCGGCTGTTATCTGAGCGCCATCAGTTTGCCTGATTTCAGATGTGTCCATGTAAATCGTTCTTCTTGCAATGCATGTAAACGTTTTAACCGAACTACAATATTAATCTGACTATCCACATGTAACTGTAGCCTACTCACTGACATGTACACTGAACAAAAATATAAATGCAACAAGCCACAATTTTAATAATTACAGTTCAGGAAATTTAAATAAATTCATTAGGTCCTAATCTATGGATTTCACATGAGTGGGAATATAGAGTAAGCAGGCCATGGAAGAACTGGGACATTTTCAGCTTCCAGGAATTGTGTACAGATTCTTGTGACATGGGGCCATGCATTATCATACTGAAACATGAGGTGATGTCAACTGATGAATGGCACGACAATGGGCCTCAGGATCTTGTCACGGTATCTCGCTGCATTCAAATTACCATTGAGTGTGCTTGTTGTCCATAGTTTAACTGCAACCATTGGGCACTCTGGTCACAATGTTGACATCAGCAAACCGCTTGCCCACACGGCTCCATACATGTGGTCTGCGGTTGTGAGGCCAGTTGGACATACTGCAATGTTGGAGGCGGCTTATGGTAGAGAAATTAACATTAAAGTTTCTGGCAACAGCTCTGGTGGATGTTCCTGCAGTCAGCATGCCAGTTACACACTCCCTCAACTTGAGACATCTGTGGCATTGTGTTGTGACAAAACTGCACATTTTAGAGTGACCTTTTAATGTCCCCAGCAAAAGGTGCACCTGTGTAATGATCATGCTGTTTAATCAGGTTCTTGATACGCCACACTTATCTGGTGGATGGATTATCTTGGCAAAGTAGAAATGCTCACTAACAGGGATGTAAACAAACTTGTGGACAAAATTTGAGAGAAATAAGCTTTTTGTGCATGTGGAAAATTTCCGGAATATTGTATTTCAGCTCATGAAACATGGGACCAACACTTTACATGTTGTGTTCATATTTTTGTTCAGTGTAAGAAACTGAGGAAAGAAATTAGGCTGAATTCATGAAAGGGGCATTTGGGGAATAATAGGTGTTTCAGGGTCAAGTAAAAGCTGTGCAGACTCCTTTCGATAGATTTTAACCCAGACCTTGGAATGTCCCCAAATACATTTCCCAATAGTATGGAGATGGTCTAGTCGAAGGTCATTGACACAAAATGGTAAAAACAGTGTGTTATCTACAAGCGTCGACAAAGTTACAAGTGCCTGGTGAAGTGGGACACTAATGTATTTCTAATGAGAAAATAGTGTCACCTGTGTCTTTTGACACTATATAAACGAGTCATCCCGCAGTGTTTGTGATTATACCCTGATAATACCCTGATGAAGACAGCTTGGCTGTCGAAACGTTGGTATTACATTTTTGCATCTGAGCTCCAAGAGTGTGCGGCTCTCTTTTGTTTTATTTTCAAGATAATCATGTTTCCCATGGTCCTTTAGGTGCCTTTTGGCAAACTCCAAGCGGGCTGTCATGTGCCTTTTACTGGGGAGTGGCTTCCGCATGGCCACTCTACCTTAAAGGTCTGATTGGTGGAGTGCTGCAGAGATGGTTGTCCTTCTGGAAGGTTCTCCCATCTCCACAGAGGGACTCTGGAGCTCTGCCAGAGTGACCATTGGGTTCTTGGTCACCTCCCCGTCCAAGGCCCTTCTCCCCCGATTGCTCAGTTTGGCTTGGCAGCCAGCTCTAGGAAGAGTTGGTGGTTCCAAAGTTCTACCATTTAAGAATGATGGCGGCCACTGTGTTGTTGGGAACCTTCAATGCTGCAGAATTTTTTTTGTACACTTCCCCAGATCTGTGCCTCAACACAATCCTGTCTCCACACTCTACAGGCAATTCCTTTGGTTTTTGCTCTGAAATGCATTCTCAACAGGTGTGTGCCTTTCCAAATCATGTCCAATCAATTGAATTGACCACAGGTGGACTCCAATCAAGTTGTAGAAACATCTCAAGGATGATCAATGGAAACAGGATGCACCTGAGCTCAATTTCTAGTCTCATAACAAAGGGCCTGAATACTTATGTAAATAAGGTGTTTTTGCTTTGTCATTATGGGGTATTGTGTGTAGATTGATGAGAAGAAAAAACAATTTAATACATTTTTGAACAAGGCTGTAACGTTAAAAAAAATGTGGAAAAAGGGAAGGGGTCTGAATACTTTCCGAATGCACTTTTTATGCGTTTTATTTTCCATAAATAAAATAAACATTACAATATTTTTTTGTAGATCATTGACAAAAAAAATGGCAATGAAATACATTTTAATCCCACGTTGTAACACAAAAAAAATATGGAATAAGTGTGAATACTTTCGGAAGGCACTGTATACGTTGTATTCTTCAAGATGCAATGGGTACATATCATTCGTTTATAAGTCCAAACATTTTTTGTAGCAACTGCAGATTGCCCCTTTAAACAGTGAGAACCTGCTGAAGTTGACAGCTGTGGTTGTTTGTGTGCTAATGAAGCTGAGGGGAAGTGAGAGGTGAAAAAGGAACACTTCAGCTTTGGGGTGTATGTTGTCATGGAGGTTATGAAAATGAAGAAGCGTAGGACCTTCACATTTATATGTGCTGTAGACCTGTAGTTGACAGGAGGGTCATTTGTGTTATTATGACCTTATAAGGGAAGTAACAGGAACTTCAGCTGTGTGTTCTTAATGATACTTTGAAGTAAACATGAATGTTTTTCACTTCATGATCTTGATCTCATCTCTGACTTTATTCATTCCTCCATAAAATTCTGGAAATTCTAGCCATAAAGAGACGTATGACATAGAAAACAAAATAAACATGAAATAAACTTACTGAATAATGGTCCCTATAACTGTGTACTAAGAAATATGTAAAGTCACAAGGCTGAAATCACATTTTTTTCTTTAAAGTCCAAGACATAAAACTTTACTAAACCCCCAATCTTGATCACCAACCCAACCTCTAACCATTTTTTGTATAACCTTCAATTGCCTTCACATTGTTCTCACTTTTTTACTATTAACTTTATTTACTACTGTGAGAAAACAGTAAATAGGGAGCGTTGCTTTGATTCTGTGAAAAACAAAGGCAATTTGTTTCAAAGGGGTGCTCATTGGGTCCAATAGACTGAGAAGAAAATATTGTGCTGCTTATGTATCAAAAACGGTCTAATGGAAAGTCTGCATATAAACCAAGGCACTCATTTGTGATCTATGCAATTTTGTAAAGAATGCCTCAAATAATTGTGGTATTTTTAAGTCTGGAAGACTATTGTGTGTGGTTCAAGTTTAACCTCGTTTATTAACTAGCCTATGCATAGAAACACGTACATATACCTATATTGCCACAACATGAGATTTACTTTGTTGTTATACCAAGAGTATTTTTTTCCGGCAAAATAAGTTTTAGGCATATTTTTCCGCAGTTGAGTTTGTGTCGCTTTGTTCTCCTGTGTGGATCACAGCGGGGAAACAGAGCGACTCTCTGCAGCTGCGGCCTCTACTCGCGCCTCTCCTCTCCACTCGGCGCAGGCGCGCTGGCTCTGTACTGAGCGTTTGCATTGTGTCTAAACTGCCGGTGAGCTTTAAAAACATTCTAGCCTTCCAACCGCGGCAATGTCGGGCAGGTCGGTCCGAGCGGAGACCCGGAGCAGGGCGAAAGATGACATCAAGCGGGTTATGGCCGCGATTGAGAAAGTACGGAAATGGTAAGAAAGAGGGAAAAAACACTCGTTGCCTAACATGAGGAAAAGCCTTGCTTGTTGGGGGTGGGGGTGAGGGGAGAGAACGAGCGAGAATGCAATTGAAAGACCGCAGATATTTTAAGGGAATTTAGGACAGATTCTCTACTCAAGTGCGCTAGGGCGCACTCGTGGTGTGCGCGACTACGTATCTCTAATCGTCTACAAATCAGATCCCAATGATTTTAGAGAATTTTCCACCAAGGTTTAATGTGGGTTGAACCCAGAAGCCATTTCGTTGCAGTCACATGAAGCCATTCCTTTTTCCTGGCCGTTGTAGTAGCATAGAGGGAAGAGAGTCGACTGTTTCAGAACACCTACTCGACGCAAATCATTCAAAAATATACTTCGGGACTATAGGCTACGACTAGTGCGCTCTAGAGTCGGAGTACTTTTTAGACCGTCTGGAGTTTTAAATTAAGCGCTTCGAGTCGCCCTTTAGGTCAAATAGAGATTGCGAGTGAGGGCTGGGAGAGGGACTACTCATGTTTGACTGAACACGCAATGAGTCAGTTTCAGGGTTTTACAAATATAACATTTTCAAAGTTTAGCAATACCACTGGATTACCTTTTTATTTATTTAAAAATAATGTTAATTAATTACTTTCTATCAAGGCACTCAACAGATTGAGTCGTTTACTTTCTGAATAAAAATTGAGATTCTGCGCTAGTGTCTCCATTATTAAGTAAATCTGCTAAACAATTGAAAGCTCACTGTTAAAAAGCGATAGGGACATATTGAAGGCTATTTGCAAATTACAATCATGAAACCTTCAAGATGGAAATAATTAAAACATTCTAATAGCCTACTAAAGTTTGTTTTCATATTTGTTTCAATTGTGTCTGTACCTGTTGAATCAAAATTATTTCGACTTTCAATTGTAATAGGCCCACATTCGTATCGAACCACATACTAGTGCACAAATTCAATTACTGTTTTATTATTATTATGCAAAAAGGCCTCATTTGTTTTAACTAGGAGGGATGAGAACCATCAGTGGCGACCTGTCATTCAAGACAGGTGGGGTTTTGAGCCCCACATTTTATAGCAAAATATAAAAAGTCATATTTTTTGGCATTAATACTTGTTACGTATAATTTTGCAAGCAATGTCAAATATATATATATCTTTGAGTTAATAAAGCCGCATACAAACATGGTCTCTTTTTTTGTTTTCTTGAGTAAGGCAGCTCCAAAATTCAAGTGTTTCAGCCTAGCTCAGTGCTTTCTGTGATGGTGGGGCAAGCCAGCAGAAAATATGGAGCATTACGCTGTGATTGGCTCAGTGTTCTGTCACTAATGGGGACACTACGTCACCGCCAAGTCTAAGGGTAGACCTCTAAAATTCTAGCACCTTGGGTGCAGCCATAGAGTTACATTAGAAGTGCCCAGCCAAGAAGGCTCAATGTCATTGGCCACAGATAAAATGATGTCAGATCACGTTATATCTACAGTAACTTTGATTGGACTGATCATGTCAACATCAGACTTTCAAAATCTTAGCTAGCAGTCATCATCATGAATCAAGTCGACAATCTACTGGCAAATGCTTTTTAATCTTGTCATATGAAGAGAAGTAAGGAAGAGAAATGATAGATAAAACGTTTCGGTGCTCATCGGCCATTGGACATAAACATTACACAACAAGTTGTAATTCGCAAATTCAACAATGAGTGGTTTGGAAGGAATCAGTGGCTAACGGCAAGTATTGCAAATCAATCATTAACCTGCTATTCAGTGGATTGGCTCTGTGGTCCCAAGTCTAAGATTAAGGGTCTCTTTTCCTAGTTTAAAATTATAAACATTCAACATTGACCATGCTGTCAATGAAGCATGATTTGTGCTGCGCTCAAAACAACTGTTAACTCAGAACTGCGAAATCTGACTTTAGTGAGTTCAAGACAACTGGGAACTCGGAAAAAACTAGCTAAAACTAGTCAAATACATTTTAAACTTTCATCCAACTCGGAATTGTAAATCGGGAACTCGGGCCTCTTTCTAGAGCTACGACCTGAAGATCACTGATGTCATCATGATTCAACCTTTTTTTTTCTTCGAGTTCCCAGTTCTCTTGAAAGCACCATAAATCCAGAGAATGCCAGACTTTGATGACAAAGTTTGATGACAAATTTGCCCAGGAAGGACCGCCGTGCCACCTTCCTGTTCAAGTGAGCACAGCACAACAAGGTGAGTCTAAACATGTCTTGTATGCTGCTGCATAAATTATGTAATATGCCAGGGAGATATGTACACTGTAGCTAAGAAAGTAATACTAAGTAATACTTTGTCTCGGGTCTAACAACACCCATGCCAATATATCCAGCAAACACTGGCTTCTCGGGCATTATCACTTAAGTTAGCCTTTAGTAGCCCATGTGCCTCACCCTAATAATTTGGTCTATTTTCACCTCTTAATTTTGCCCACTGTTCTGACTTGGTGGTCCACATGTAGCCTATAACTTGTTTTTGAGAAATGTAATCATCGAATATTGTAAGAGCTTTCATTGTCTGCTTATACGCCCCCTTTATTTATCCTACAGTTCTTACTTGGTGTACAGGGAGAACACTGAAAAAAAACAAATAAGAAAGGCTCATGTTCTGAATTCTGTCGCTGTACATTTCAAAAGTGCTGAACAAATAGTTATGTTGACTACGTCCGTCCTATCTCACTCATTCATGTCCTATCTCACTCATTCACGGATTGCCTCTTATCCGCTTGTTGCCCCCTTATGCCATAGTTTGTACATCTCAATTGTCAGTAGAAATCACATTTGTTTAAGCAAGTCAGCCATATCAGCTATGTTTTTTTAAAAAGGCAGTAAATGAAGCTAAATCAACTGTTTCGCTGCCAGACAAGGCTCCGTTGATAGCCAGGTGTTGCAGTGGTATAGTGCAATTAATGTGTTGTTTACCCACCAAGATTTACATGCTAAAATCACCACTGGGAACTGTTATTCTATTAATCAATCAATCAAATTGTATTTACTTTTATTACTATCGTCTGTGACTGTCTCCGTGTTCTTGTTTCTGTCTGGCTTTTTTCTTTATGGTGTTTTGCGTGTACCACAGGTCCAGTTGATATCACTAAAGAAACATTTGAATGTGAATTGAAGTGAACCATTCAATTAATTCTAAACCTGTGTGTGTCAATCAGGGAGAAGAAATGGGTGACCGTAGGAGACACATCCCTGAGGATCTTCAAGTGGGTTCCAGTGACTGTGCCCAAATCAGCAGATGATGTATGTAACCCCTCCTCCCTCCCTCCCACACACACACGTCAGCCGCATTGAAGTTCAGTAGATATGTCTTTTACAGGAATTCTTCAAGCACCTCTTCAAACTTCACAAACTCACATCACGTCACTGTGTTGTATGTAACCAGTATTTCTGCCCCCCGTCTGTTGTCTTGCAGAAGAGTAAGAAGAAGAAGAAGGGGAAGGATGAGAAGTATGGGTCAGAATTGACCACACCTGAGAACAGCTCTTCTCCTGGGATGATGGACATGCATGGTGAGTAATGCTCAATTCAGAGTCCATAGCCGCCATGCTCTGACGAATGGTCCATTATTACAGATTTATAAAATGGGTGGGTCTAATCCTGGATGCCGATTGGTTACAAAGGCATTCCAGCTGGTGTCTATTCCACAAGTTTTCACCAGCTAAATCTATGATGTTAAAATGCCTATTTACTCTGTTCCATCTCACTGCGCAATCCATTGTCTCATCAGCCCAGCCAAGCAATTTATAAACTTGATCTCCACTATGAAAATTCACATTTCTTTTAGACTAGCATTTGGTTTTCACCACAGAGATTTGTATGAATCTCGCTGTCTGTCTCTCCGACATTTAAAATTCGATCTCTAGCTGTCCCATAGTAATGAATGTCGGGATGAGACAGACAGTCAGTCTTCTGAAGTGATTTTGTTAGCTGTGTTGTTGGCTAGCTCCTCTGAACAACAGTGTCCTGACGAGACAGCACATTTTCTATGCCAGGTGAAATCGCGTGTCATTAGCTCATTCTTATGGATGTATCCAAATAAATGTCACTAGAAAGCTTAAACAAAGGCAAATGCAGCTACTTTGCTGTTCAAGCTGCACGTGACCGTCAGTTAGCCGTAGTTGGCTGGCTAGCTAGCAAGCAAGGGATAAAAATGTTGCCAGCCAGTATGGCAATGGAACATTTAGAACGTCCATAGATACAGAACAACAAAAAGACTTAACGACTGGGTCGCGTCTCTGGCAACCGAACCAATAGAACAAACGACCAGCCGGCTTGGGTAGGAACCTTAGATTTGTGTCGGGACTATATCTCATGGAAGGATGAAATAGAGTGAATATATTCAGTAAATTAATGTTTTTATGAAAATATGTAAATAGTAAAATAATTATGTTAGTAACCCATCGTATTAAAGTTATAATGCCCAAGAAGCCGGTGTTTGGATGATATATTGGCACGGCTAGACAGCCGTTTCAGGCCTAACTAACCCCGTGCCAATATATCCTCCAAGCACCGGCTTCTTGGGCATTATCACTTAATTACAAACCTCATTTCATTGGCTGATATTTAGTCACGGCTGTATCTCACAATAAACCATGTGGCTCTGCAGCTTTGAACTCTGTGGGACACTTAACACCCGGTGTGTGGGTTGGTGTATATGTCTGTGGACCCAGAATGGAATTGAAAGTTAAACCAAATTAAAAGCCCATCTCTCTCTCCTTCTCTCTCTCAGACGACAACAGTAACCAGAGTTCCATCGCCGACTCCTCCCCCGTCAAACAGGAAACCAGCTGCAGCACTAGCCCCGCCCCTGAACCCTCTGCCGTATCCCACGGCGATAGCAGTGAGGCCAAGAGCGACCAGAGCCCTGGCAGCAAGAGGAGTGAGACTTGCGCACACACACCCACCACTACCAACAGGGGGTATCACAGACCATTGCCAACCCTGAAATCCCCTCCTATTGTGGCCCTTTCCTTAGACACTTCTAATACAACTGGATGGGTGAAGCTGATGGCAGGGTTTAGAAGAACAGTGTATATTCAATTCCTGTTTGGTTAGCTGGTTAGGCCTGAAGTCACAGGGCAGTACTCAGGGACTCATCACGCTGAGAGGGGGAGAGAGAAGGATGTAGAGAGAGAGAGAGTTCAGCTGTGACCAGACCCTCGGGGCTTCAACTGCCAACTCTCCATCTTCACCCCCTACTAACAAGGGACCTCTCTCAGCCTGGTGCAAAATAGAACTCTCGCTCTACCCCTCCCTCTTTCTCTCTACCCCTCCCTCTTTCTCTCTACCCCTCCCTCTTTCTCTCTACCCCTCCCTCTTTTTCTCTGCCCCTCTCTCTTTCTCTCTGCCCCTCTCTCTTTCTCTCTGCCCCTCTCTCTTTCTCTCTGCCCCTCTCTCTTTCTCGCTACCCCTCTCTCTTTCTCTCTATCCCTCTCTCTAGTATCCCTACATGTAATGCTCCTCCCCAGTTATACCTTGGTTGCTGAACATTTGTAACTACTGCATATTACCAATAAGTGGCATCAATGGGTTTAGAATTCCTTTCCAGTATCCCATTAGAATGTCTTGTAGCAGAATGTCTTGTAACTGATGGTCAAACGCAGTCATTCAACAGTACAGATCTGACAGGTTTACCAGGTGATTCATGTCGTGTGTTAATGTGTTTGTGGTGCAGCGACGAGCAACCTGTCCACTGAGGGCTCAGAGAGAGGACAGGGGGACAAGAGAGACAGCAGACCGACGTCCTCAGGAGAAAAGGACACCTCAGGAGACAAGGACACCTCAGACAGCCGCGAAGCCACTCAGGTACTCTGTTCTACTATACTGTATATACTGTATATTCTACTCTTCCTCCATGAAGAAGACGAGTGGCCTGAGGACCTCCAGATTATTCATTTAATTTTTATCCCGTATTTCTAAATAAATAGATGAACCGATAACTTCATCAGCTGTAGTTGTTTGTATGTTTGTGGGCGGCAGGTAGCCTGTCTGTTAAGTGTTGGGCCAGCAACCGAAAGCTCGCTGGTTCGAGTCCCTGAGCCGACTAGGTGAAAATACTGTCGATGTGCCCTTAAGCAAGGCACTTAACCCTAATTGATCTTGTAAGTCGCTCTGGAAAAGAGCGTCTGCTAAATGACTAAAATGTAAAAAAATATATGTTAGCAGAGACAAGCTGGTACAGCCTTGTTTTAGCTAAAACACCCTTATCTGACTGTGTGTTTGTGTTTCTGGGCAGGAACAGGAGGAAGAGGCTCCTCCCAGTAAGAAGAGCATGCAGGAGTCTCCATCTCAGGACTACGAGGAGAAATAGACGTGCTGCATCCTTTCTATCTTCTTCCTCACCTCCCTTTCTTCCTCCCCTCGTAGCCCCTAACACTCCTCCAAGCAGAGGGAGAAAGGACTTTGTCTCCCTCCACTAAGCCTTCTTCCTTCCCTCCTCCTCTTCTTCCACACTCACTCCCTCACTAATGCCACGAGTAGTTCTATGAACCAGCCTGTTATCCCCTCCATGGCCAGGGGTGGCGCTGTGAGCCCAGCTCTTCCCAGAAGAGAAACACTGACCTGCACCTGTGACACAAACCCACTGACAATATGGGACTTCACATTCTACGCTGGCACCACCTCCCCCTATCTCACCTTCGGTTGTTCCGGTGTTTGTTTAGGACAGTTTCCAGGTTGTTTAGTTTAGGGGTTGTTGTTTAGCCCAGGAGGGTCAATGCGCTGTTAAGGTATAATGTCACAAAAACGGCACGCTGTGGTTTTACTGCTGCTGTGCTGGGTGTGGATTTCTGTCAGTTTTGTTATTTTAGCTTTATTTAACTTGCTTTTTTTTCTAGAGGAAGAACAACAGTGGTTCTGGTCACGTTTATTTTTTCGCAAGGACATGCTTGTAGCATACGTAGGTTTTATCGAAGGGTGTGCTTTGATTATTGTGGTATAACGTACTTGGTAGGTCAAACTGTTTTTAACTACTTTTTTATTGTACCATGTTTTTATTTGCCTTACGGTTTTAACATTGAGCTGACGCTAATGATTTTATTCAGCATTTACATTCAACTATAAACAGTTTCCGTTTCGCATTGGTTACTGTTAGAAAGACAACATGTACTGTACAAAACCGCATTCTGCAAATATCTCAAAAGAAGAATTGACTTTGAGGGAGTCAGCAGCTTCCCACGAGCCTGGGTGTCAGTCAGTTTCTCTTCCCAGCTTCTTTCCTGTCAAAAGGCATGACGACTACAAAAGAGTTGAGGAGTTAGAGACAGAAACATGTGGGTGTCCGGGCTAAATTCCCACTTGGTCAACAGCAATGACCGTTTTTTCTATGAGTCTTCATTGCCATCGCGGTGGTTTAAATGTACTACTACATGTATCACCTTTCATAACCTCCCCTCAGTGTCCAGTCCGTCTTGTAGTTCAAACTGTGGCTCAGATTCTCATTCAAGGTGCTCTCTGTGGGTCGCAACCTAACTTCAGGATGGAAGGTACGCATATTCGCACAAATCTGTCAACTCCACACACACACACAACAAAATAAATCAGCCTCAAACCTATTTATGTATGTTTTATGTTCGGGTGACATGATCAATCAATAATCATTGATCCCCCCCCCCCCCGGAAATCAATGAGTTCAGTGAGTTCAAGAGCGTGAGCCTGTCTGACCGACTGTTTATCAGCGGATACACACATCCAAACATCAGTTCAATAGAGAGAAATGAAATGACATTTCAGTGGAGACAGAGGACGGCTTTAGCATATACCTCATTTACAGTCCAGCAGAGCTGGTACTAGTGATGCTATGTAATTGACAAGAGAAGTATGTACAACATTCCGTTTTTTAGATATCTTTTATGTTTTAGCTTTCACTTGATTCTGATTGAACCGGTTAATGCTTCTAGTTTAACTCATATGAACTGTGTATATAAAGAGCTGAGAACATGTCAGATGCTTGTTTTCTTGGGACCATATTGTTTCAGTTTAGAATGATCTTGTACAGGTTGATGGTTTGGTTTGACTTATTTATTCCATCGCTAGTGCTCAGATTTGATCATGTCCAATGGTTTTGTTTTATTAATAAAAAGCCCCAAAATATTTATTTTACCCAGTGTGTTTCCTGTTGCCCATTGATTTCAGACGCATTACCTCAAGTACTAGGTTAAAGAACTCTTCGACATAGGTCATTTTCTTCTGTTTGAATATATGTCAAAAGAACCAATTCTTCCTACTCATTTATCTTTCTAATGCATATGCTTTGTTGCACTCCAATGAGAAGCACAAAACTTAGAGGGAAGGCAATCTGAGGTAGCAACTGGTTTTCAGTTGGCACTCAACACTTCCCTACAGACTTCCCCTTCTCTTTTAGGGGCCTGTTTTTCAGTGAAACTATTTTCCTTCTGTTGTATTTGAGGGGAACTCATGAAAAATGGAGAGGGTTATTTCAGTTCCCCTCGTCCTGTCAGGGGTAATGTATCTGGGGATGAATTAATTATGAGCAGTTCTTGTACTTATTGGTCGGTGAGATGGAAACAGCCTGGTGTGGTTCGTAGGTTTGGGGGCAGGGGGGGCTGGTGGGGCTGAGCAGAGAGGAGTCTTGTCCAGAAACAATCTCTACTACCCACTGGACACACCGTGTAGATCTGAAAGGATGGATTGGATCGGCGTAAGCAATATGGTTGTTTGTTCCAGCCCACAACTCTACTGATTTTTGGACTATGACTTACATCATCAGATGATAAGAGGAAATCAACATTCTACAGGTAGAGTATTTGTTTTTATTGTATTTTTTTTTGTACACAACATAGAAAACCAGTACCGCTTTACAGTAGGGTCCTCATCTGTAAAGGGTTTATAACAGTCTACCGATTGAACAAACCCTTTATAAAGCCTTTATAGACGATGCCTTAACGCTATTTGAAACATAGAAAACAGTGCACTAAACAGTCACGTCACTTAGTAAAGAGTCCACAATGTGCTTATAGAGTTAACATCATTACAAGTGCGTTACGTTTGTTCCCTGGAGTCGGTACATCGTTATCGTCCAACGTGCAGAGCAGAAAAATAAAATACACGTAGAAGATCCTTTTTGTTTCCATGGCACATTGTGCACATTTAGTTTTTCAGAAAACTTCTGATGGTTATTTACAAAGGCCGGTGTCATTGGTTAGTCACATAGATCTATCATACGTAGCTTTGTTACACCGGGCGATTCAATATGATCCAAACTGTGTGCTTCAGTACATAGCTCTAGTACACGTATATCTATTACAGGACAGGTCGTTTTTAAAAAGACAATACATAAAATACACAGGCAGCACATTAAAAAGGTGACAGTAACTGGGTAGTTTTCTGTCTCGACATTTCTTATCAAATCAACAAGTTAGTTTTTTCATTTAGCATGGCAGTTTCTAAGTGGGTCCTGGATTCTAAGAGGGAGTTTTAAAGTGAGTATTGCAACAACAAGTTAAGTGGCTGGCGTTCGGTTGCCTTAGTTCGGATGAGCGCCCGCCACAAGCACCAGGTTGATGTTCAGTAGGCATTAAAACAACGTGCGTTTTTTTGTGGAGAATTTCCCAAAATACCCCCTCAGTTCCAAAATGTCCTCTATCATTTTGTGACCGGCTGAACACAACCTGGTAGTACAGGTAGACTGTGTGTCCTGTGGTATTACCCTGTTCCCTTTGTGGAGGGGACATCCATAGGGTCCCCCCTGTAACTATATTCCCCAGGTTGTTGCTGTAAATGAGAACGTGTTCTCAGTCAACTCACCTGGTAAAATAAGGGTTAAATAAATAAATACACAGGTCAGGGTCTGGACACAGCACACTGACTCGGGAAGGTGACATGTGAAAGACAGGAATGTGTTGGAGAAACATTCATCATTAATTGTGCTATTAGCAGTGAACCACTCTGGTGCATCCAGGCCCTTCCCCTTCACGTACGTCTGCATCGTCAAATGCCTTCCCTCTTGCCCGGTTACATATAGGAAGTTTATTTCCTGTGAAAACTGAAGTCAAAACCCAACCCATGCTGTATGCAAAAAAACGAAAGAATTAACTAATAACAGAAGATGATTCGTTTATGAACTAATAACAGGAGATTATTCCTTTATGAACTAATAACTGAAGATGATTCCTTCATGAACTAATAACAGGAGAATGATTCCTTTATGAACTAATAACAGAAGACTAATTCCTTTAGTTCCTAACATGGATATTACATGTCGGAGAGGGAGTTAGAGAGAGGGAGTGGGGGAGAGTTAGAGGGAGGGAGTGGGGGAGAGTTAGAGGGAGGGAGTGGGGGAGAGTTAGAGAGAGGGAGTGGGGGAGAGTTAGAGAGAGGGGGGAGAGTTAGAGAGAAGGAGGGGGAGAGTTAGAGAGAGGGAGGGGGGAGAGTTAGAGAGAGGAAGGGGGGAGAGTTAGAGAGAGGGAGGAGAGTTAGAGAGAGGGAGGAGAGAGAGGGAGGAGAGTTAGAGAGAGGGAGAGGGGGAGAGTTAGAGAGAGGGAGAGGGGGAGAGTTAGAGAGGGGGAGGGGGGAGAGTTAGAGAGAGGGAGGGGGGGAGAGTTAGAGAGAGGGAGGGGGGAGAGTTAGAGAGAGGAAGGGGGGAGAGTTAGAGAGAGGGAGGAGAGTTAGAGAGAGGGAGAGGGGGAGAGTTAGAGAGGGGGAGGGGGGAGAGTTAGAGGAGAGGGGGGTTAGATGGAGGAGAGGGAGGGGGGAGAGTTGGAGGGGGGAAGAGTTAGAGGGAGGGGGGAGGGTTAGAGAGGGAGGGGGGGAGAGTTAGAGAGAGGAAGGGGGGAGAGTTAGAGAGAGGGAGGGGAGGAGAGTTGGAGAGGGGAGGGGGAGAGTTAGAGAGGAGAGGAGAGTTGGTGAGGGAGGAGAGTTAGAGGAGAGCGAGGAAAGGAGAGTTGGTGAGGAAGGAGAGTTAGAGAGGAGAGCGAGGAAAGGAGGGTTGGTGAGGGAGGAGAGTTAGAGAGAGGGAGGGTGGAGAGTTAGAGAGAGGGAGGAGAGTTGGAGGGGGAGAGAGAGAGGGGAGAGTTGGTGAGGGAGGAGAGTTAGAGAGGAGAGGAGAGTTGGAGAGTTAGAGGAGAGCGAGGAAAGGAGAGTTGGTGAGGGAGGAGAGTTAGAGAGAGGGAGGGGGGAGAGTTAGAGAGAGGGAGGAGAGTTGGAGGGGGAGAGTTAGAGAGGGGAGGGGGAGAGTTGGTGAGGGAGGAGAGTTAGAGAGGAGAGGAGAGTTGGTGAGGGAGGAGAGTTAGAGGAGAGCGAGGAAAGGAGAGTTGGTGAGGAAGGAGAGTTAGAGAGGAGAGTTAGAGAGGAGAGCGAGGAAAGGAGGGTTGGTGAGGGAGGAGAGTTAGAGAGAGGGAGGGGGGAGAGTTAGAGAGGGGGGAGAGTTAGAGAGGAGAGGGGGGGTTAGATGGAGGAGAGGGAGGGGGAGAGTTGGAGGGGGGAAGAGTTAGAGAGAGGGAGGGGGGAGAGTTAGAGAGAGGGAGGAGAGTTGGAGGGGGAGAGTTAGAGAGGGGGAGAGTTAGAGAGAGGGAGGGGGAGAGTTAGAGAGAGGGAGGGGGGAGAGTTAGAGAGAGGGAGGGGGGAGAGTTAGAGGGGAGGGGGGAGAGTTGGTGAGGGAGGAGAGTTGGTGAGGGAGGAGAGTTAGAGGAGAGCGAGGAAAGGAGGATTGGTGAGGGAGGAGAGTTAGAGAGGAGAGCGAGGAAAGGAGAGTTGGTGAGGGAGGAGAGTTAGAGAGGAGAGGAGAGTTGGTGAGGAAGGAGAGTTAGAGAGGAGAGCGAGGAAAGGAGAGTTGGTGAGGGAGGAGAGAAACGTTTGTGAGAGGAAGTAGTATAAGTAATAGGAGAGTCTTAGGTAGCGGGGGATTTTGAGTTACCTAAGGGGACTATGACAGTGAGTGACATACATAAATACGATATAAAAACCCAGAGGGAGTCTGGTCGGTGTTTGGCGGTCTGTGCAGGGCAGGGGTGGGATACTGTGGATGAGAGCGAGTCTAGAAGGTCTGATCATCTTGGCAGGACTCTGTGGAGTGACCAAAGGCCTCACAGATGTCGCAGTACGGCCGCTGGTCGGCTGGCTTGCCCTTGAAGGAAGAGTGGGGCACTGAGTCAGGGCTCTGGGCCTGGGTCGGACAGTCTTCGGTGTCATGGAGGTCGAAACAGTCACAGATATCACAGAACAGACGAGGAGGAGCCTTCTTGTCCTTCTTAGATCCACACTCTTCCAAACTAGAGAGGGAGAGACCGAGAGAGAGGAAGAGAGAGAGTGATTAGGGTCTGTCAACAACTGTAAGTGAGGGCTAAGTTTGGGGTTTGGGTTCAGAGGTTATATGTTATAAGACTGACCCGTCAGTGCCGTCATTGCCGTTGAACTCAGCCAGAACCATCTTCTTCAGCTTCACCTTCAACTCCTCGTTCTTCCTCTGCAGGTCCACAATCACACTGTTCAGGAAGTTAATCTACAGGAGGGAAATAGATGGAGGGAGAGAAGAGAGACCACAGTCAAGTTTATATGAGAAAGAGTGAGGTGGACTGTGAGACAATGGTGGAAGTGCAGATATCTATCTATGCAAATTGAATACTGTATAAGTGACAAGCAAATGATGCAATTTGAATACTAATTGCGAATCATACCTGTCCCTCTGCAAACTCCTTCTCTTCTCTCAGCTGGTCCAGCACTGCATCACCTGAGGAAGGCATTCCACTGTCCCCTCCCTCGGAGGCCTGCTGTCCCATGAGCCTCTGCTCCAGGCTGGTGACACATCCCTGTAGTTGGGCCTTGTCTCTCTCCAGCGCCTCAACGGCAGACTGCAGCGTCTTGGCTATGACGTTCTCACCTCGCAGCACCACAATCTAGAGGGAGACAGGTTTCAACGAATATAGAGATACAGCCGTTGTATGGCAGCCCAGAGAAAAAGCATAGGACCCAATGCAAGTTTTCTTGAATTTTTCATCAAAAGGCCCACAGTCTGCTAGAGTTGTGTGTGAATGTTTACCTCATTCCTCAGAGTCTCCAGCTCCTTGTCCTTATCTGTCTTCTGGTAGTTTCTCTCCTCCCCTGTCTCCTGGTTGGATAGAGTTTCCCTGGGGGGGGGGGACAGAGGAAGAGAACCGCTAAATACAGAACTCACAGACCCACACTGGGACTGGTAGGAGCAGTGCAGTACTGTGTGTGCACGCATACATTTCTCTTTGGGTACAGTGAGAAACTTCTGCCTGATGAAGGTCTCTGACTGCAATTTTTTTAACTTTTGATTTACAATAAATAATCAAATACGTCACACAATAGTTGTGATACTCAAGGCGTTGGAACAAGGATCACTAAAGACTAGTGAAGCTAGCACTTTCTCAATAACAACATTGGCAAGTTTAGGGCCAAAGTTTGAAAGAACATCACAAATCCAGATGTTGAAATCCAACTTGACAACAAAAGGCATTAGCAGGATTCAGAACACAGTGAATAACCTGTCTGTGGAACCCCAAGGTTGATGGCATTACCCTGCCTGGGTCTCATGATCCAATACATCCACATGGAACAACAACCTTAATCACATGCTGACCACACAGCTCGCGTCGCATGCGTTGCAAAATAAATGTATACATACATGTTATTCAATCATTTTGCGCACATCAACGAGCATCTGCGTAACCAGGCGCTAAAATAGAACTTGGTTATATTTGTGAAGCTTCACCCGCTGCAAGTCCTGCCTCTCCCATCTCCTCATTGGTTTTTAGGAGCATATACCCACTTGGGAGATTGGACCTCAATTCATCGTTCACACTCCAGTCCAGTTGGTGGTGGTAATGCACCATAAAGTTGGTTGCCAACCTCCATATAAAGTCCGAAGAAGAAGACTGAAGGTGGAGAGATTACTAGAAACTAACTTTTACCCTTTTATCTGTGGATTAATTAACGGAGTAGAGGACCTTGTGCATTTCAGGTAAAATACCATCCCAATGTTTTTATCCCAGGACAAATTAGCTAGCAACAGCATGCTAGCTAGCTAAATTGACATACATGTTAAATGCTTTTCGACCTGTCCCCAAATTAATATAGTTGGTTCAGAGTTCGTTTTGATACTTCAACCTGCGTGTCCTGATGGCGTCTGGTGTGGGTGGACAAAATCAACATGCGCGCGAGCTCTCTGGTCAGCATGTTAATCACAAAAGATGTAGCTTGGATGTCTTCCCCTAAACAAAGTCTTTACTACAGATGCTAGTCTAGATATATAGCCTACTTTTCTAGGGATTAGTGCTGCTGAATAACATCTCTTTTCTGACTGCCTGACTGTGAAACATTCACCTGAAAAGGTAGTTATCCCCTGATCTCTCCTGACTGATTAGTCCTGCTCTACATAACCCTTCCTCAGGCTTTCATCATCTCTCTCTTGGTTTAAATAACCTTTCTGATGCCAACCTCCCACCTCTTCTGCTCCTCTCGTCTCCTCCCATTTCCTCTCCTGTCTTCTCCACCCCAACTTCTTCTCCTCCATCTCCTCTCCCCTTCAACATTCCTTTCCTTCCTTCCTTCCCTCCATCTCTCTCCTCTCATTACTAGTGTTAGTAAAGGGATGTACAGTGCTGTGAAAAAGTATTTGCCATTGAGTTTCCCTATTTTTTGCAAATTTTTGATACTGAATGTTAGCAGATCTTCAACCAAAACCTAATATTAGATGCAGGGAACTTGAGTTTACAAATAACAAATGGACACTTATTTTATTTATTTAATTAACAAAGTTATGCAACACACAATTCCCCTGTGTGAAAAAGTAATTGCCCACTTACACTCTATAACTGGATGTGCCACCTTTAGCTGCAATGACTGCAACCAAACACTTCCTGTAGTTGATGATCAGTCTCTCACATCGCTGTGGAGGAATTTCTGCTTTAACTCAGCAACATTTGTTGGTTTCCAAGCATGATTGGCTCGTTTCAAGTTATTCCACAACATCTCAATTGGGATTAGGTCTGGATTTTGACTAGGCCTGTCACGCCTGCGCTCGAGGGCGCCGGGCTCCCCAGCATTGCGCACTCCTGCCACTATCATTACGCACACCTGCTCCGTCACACACATCAGCGATTATTAGACTCAGTCACCTGTTTATTACCTATAATATTATTATATTTTGTCAGTTCCCCAGCTCTGTTCCCTGCTGCTGTGATTGTCGTTTGTCATTGTGTATCCGTGTGCTGACGCTGTTTCTGACTTGCTCTCCCTGTACCTGCTTCTCGTCTCCAGTGTCGGTCCTTACAAGGCCATTACAAAACTTCTAATTTGTTGCTTTTTTAGCCATTTTCATGTAGACTTGATTGTGTGTTTTGGATCATTGTCTTGCTGCATGACCCAGCTGCGCTTCAGCTTCAGCAGGACAATGGTTCTGTTCTAAAATAGATTAAATCGTTTTTTTCTTAATCAATCTACACACAATACCCCATAATGACAAAGCGAAAACAGATTTTTTTTTTAATGTTTTGAAATAACAGAAATTCCCTATTTAAATAAGTATTCAGACCCTTTTCTATGAGACTTGAAATTGAGCTCAGGTGCATCCTGTTTCCATTGATCATCCTTGAGATGTTTCTACAACTTGATTGGAGTCTACCTGTGGTAAATTCAATTGATTGGACATGATTTGGAAAGGCACACACCTGTCTATATAAGGTCCCACAGTTGACGGTGCATGTCAGAGCAAAAACCAACCCATGAGGTCGAACAAATTGTTAGTAGAGCTCGAAGACAGGATTGTGTCGAGGCACAGATCTGGGGAAAGGTAACAAAAAATGTCTGCAGCATTGAAGGTCCCCAAGAATACAGTGGCCGCCATCATTCTTAATTGGAAGAAGTTTGGAAACACCAATACACTTCCTAGAAGTGTCCGCCAGGCCAAACTGAGCAATCGGGAGAGAAGGGCCTTGGTCAGGGAGGTGACCAAGAACCCAATGGTCACTCTGACAGAGCTCAAGAGTTCCTCTGTGGAGATGGGAGAACCTTCCAGAAGGACAACCATCTCTGCAGCACTCCACCAATCAGGCCTTTATGGTAGAGTGGTCAGACGGAAGCCACTCCTCAGTAAAAGGCACATGATAGCCCACTTGGAGTTTGCCAAAAGGTACCTAAAAGACTCTTAGACCATGAGAAACAATATTATCTGGTTTGATGAAACCACGATTGAACTCTTTAGCCTGAATGTCAAGCGTCAGGTCTGGAGGAAACCTTGCACCATCGCTACAGCGAAGCATGGTGGTGGCAGCATCATGTTGTGGTGACCAGTCAGGATTGAGGGAAAGATGAACGGAGCAAAGTACACAGAGATCCTTGATGAAAACCTGCTCCAAAGCTCTTAGGACCTCAGACTGAGGCGAAGGGTCACCTACCAACAGGACAACGACCCTAAGCACACAGCCAAGACAACACAGGAGTGGCTTCGGGACAAGTCTCTGAATGTCCTTGAGTGGCCCAGCCGGAGACAGGACTTGAACCCGATTGAACATCTCTGGAGAGACCTGAAAATAGCTGTGCAGCGACACTCCCCATCCAACCTGACAGAGCTTAAAAGGATCTGCAGAGAAGAATGGGAGAAACTCCCTAAATACAGATGTGCCAAGTTTGTAGAGTCATACCCAAGAAGACTCAAGGCTGTAATCACTGACAAAGGTGCTTTAACAAAGTACTGAGTAAAAGGACTGAATACTTATGTAAATGTGATATTTCAGTTTTGCATTTAAAAAAAGAAAAAGATTTTCAAACATTTCTAAAAACCTGTTTTTGCTTTATCATTTTGGGGTATTTTTTAACAAGGCTGTAATGTAACAAAACGTGGAAAAAGTCAAGGGGTCTGAATACTTTCTGAATGCACTGTATACACTATCCATACACTTCTTCCACTATCAGACACACTGAAGTCAATCATTAATGGATATAGAAAATAAACTGTACCAAGGCAGCAGATGCATGGTGCAATATGTTTACACTCAGCTATCTTCCCAAGGCAGCAGATGCATGGTGCAATATGTTTACACTCAGCTATCTTCCCAAGGCAGCAGATGCATGGTGCAATATGTTTACATGCAGCTATCTTCCCAAGGCAGCAGATGCATGGTGCAATATGTTTACATGCAGCTATCTTCCCAAGGCAGCAGATGCATGGTGCAATATGTTTACACTCAGCTATCTTCCCAAGGCAGCAGATGCATGGTGCAATATGTTTACACTCAGCTATCTTCCCAAGGCAGCAGATGCATGGTGCAATATGTTTACACTCAGCTATCTTCCCAAGGCAGCAGATGCATGGTGCAATATGTTTACACTCAGCTATCTTCCCAAGGCAGCAGATGCATGGTGCAATATGTTTACACTCAGCTATCTTCCCAAGGCAGCAGATGCATGGTGCAATATGTTTACACTCAGCTATCTTCCCAAGGCAGCAGATGCATGGTGCAATATGTTTACACTCAGCTATCTTCCCAAGGCAGCAGATGCATGGTGCAATATGTTTACATGCAGCTATCTTCCCAAGGCAGCAGATGCATGGTGCAATATGTTTACACTCAGCTATCTTCCCAAGGCAGCAGATGCATGGTGCAATATGTTTACATGCAGCTATCTTCCCAAGGCAGCAGATGCATGGTGCAATATGTTTACACTCAGCTATCTTCCCAAGGCAGCAGATGCATGGTGCAATATGTTTACACTCAGCTATCTTCCCAAGGCAGCAGATGCATGGTGCAATATGTTTACATGCAGCTATCTTCCCAAGGCAGCAGATGCATGGTGCAATATGTTTACACTCAGCTATCTTCCCAAGGCAGCAGATGCATGGTGCAATATGTTTACATGCAGCTATCTTCCCAAGGCAGCAGATGCATGGTGCAATATGTTTACACTCAGCTATCTTCCCAAGGCAGCAGATGCATGGTGCAATATGTTTACATGCAGCTATCTTCCCAAGGCAGCAGATGCATGGTGCAATATGTTTACACTCAGCTATCTTCCCAAGGCAGCAGATGCATGGTGCAATATGTTTACACTCAGCTATCTTCCCAAGGCAGCAGATGCATGGTGCAATATGTTTACACTCAGCTATCTTCCCAAGGCAGCAGATGCATGGTGCAATATGTTTACACTCAGCTATCTTCCCAAGGCAGCAGATGCATGGTGCAATATGTTTACACTCAGCTATCTTCCCAAGGCAGCAGATGCATGGTGCAATATGTTTACATGCAGCTATCTTCCCAAGGCAGCAGATGCATGGTGCAATATGTTTACACTCAGCTATCTTCCCAAGGCAGCAGATGCATGGTGCAATATGTTTACACTCAGCTATCTTCCCAAGGCAGCAGCGAATAAATTGTGTTATAAATACTATAATGATTGTGTAATAAATTGTGTTATAAATACTATAATGAATGTGTAATAAATTGTGTTATAAATACTATAATGAATGTGTAATAAATTGTGTTATAAATACTATAATGAATGTGTAATAAATGTGTTATAAATACTATGAATGTGTAATACATACTATAATGAATGTGTAATAAATGTTTTACCTGTCTTTCATGTCTTGCTGGTACTGAGACTTATGACTGTTCAGCTTCAGTTCCTCACTGAGAGAGATGGAAGGAGAGCAAGAGAGAGAGGGGGGAGAGAGAGAGAAAGAGAAGGGAGAGCGAGAGAAGAAGAAGGGCGAGAGAGGGAGAAAGAGAGAAGGGCGAGGGTGAGTTGCTTTTCAGTGTCAGTCAACATTTGTGAGACTCAATAACAATCAACATGATTCATGTGTAGAGGCACTTTCTAATAAAGGACAATCAGAATGTGTGTTCAACATCAATGATAACAAATGTATACATAAATAAAAAATACATTTGTAGCACACAGTATCTCTGCTTGGCTGTGATGTTGGTATGGGTATAAAGTAAAGGTTGTCATGGCTAAGTAGTGATGAGTGTAAAGGTCATGTCCAACTCTCAGTATGTGTGGCAAATGGGCCAGTCTAAATCACTTTCTGTGTGTCCAACTGAGGCATAATCACATTGACTACACTCTAAAGCATCAGTCACAGACACACATTTAAAAAATACTTGATTTGAATCCAGAAATAACATCACATCATAAAGGATTCAAATATTTCAAAGGTTGTTGATGCGAGGACACTTAAGGAAACTAAAAGCACCTTCTCCTCCACACAGCTAGGCTGCCCATATCAGCTGAAACAGAGCAGTATCTCCTCCACACAGCTAGGCTGCCCATATCAGCTGAAACAGAGCAGTATCTCCTCCACACAGCTAGGCTGCCCATATCAGCTGAAAGAGCAGTATCTCCTCCACACAGCTAGGCTGCCCATATCAGCTGAAACAGAGTAGTATCTCATCCACACAGCTAGGCTGCCCATATCAGCTGAAAGAGCAGTATCTCCTCCACACAGCTAGGCTGCCCATATCAGCTGAAAGAGCAGTATCTCCTCCACACAGCTAGGCTGCCCATATCAGCTGAAAGAGCAGTATCTCCTCCACACAGCTAGGCTGCCCATATCAGCTGAAACAGAGCAGTATCTCCTCCACACAGCTAGGCTGCCCATATCAGCTGAAAGAGCAGTATCTCCTCCACACAGCTAGGCTGCCCATATCAGCTGAAAGAGCAGTATCTCCTCCACACAGCTAGGCTGCCCATATCAGCTGAAACAGAGTAGTATCTCCTCCACACAGCTAGGCTGCCCATATCAGCTGAAACAGAGCAGTATCTCCTCCACACAGCTAGGCTGCCCATATCAGCTGAAACAGAGCAGTATCTCCTCCACACAGCTAGGCTGCCCATATCAGCTGAAAGAGCAGTATCTTCTCCACACAGCTAGGCTGCCATATCAGCTGAAACAGAGCAGTATCTCCTCCACACAGCTAGGCTGCCCATATCAGCTGAAACAGAGCAGTATCTCCTCCACACAGCTAGGCTGCCCATATCAGCTGAAACAGAGCAGTACCTTCTCCTCCACACAGCTAGGCTGCCCATATCAGCTGAAACAGAGCAGTATCTCCTCCACACAGCTAGGCTGCCCATATCAGCTGAAACAGAGCAGTATCTCCTCCACACAGCTAGGCTGCCCATATCAGCTGAAACAGAGCAGTATCTCCTCCACACAGCTAGGCTGCCCATATCAGCTGAAAGAGCAGTATCTCCTCCACACAGCTAGGCTGCCCATATCAGCTGAAACAGAGTAGTATCTCATCCACACAGCTAGGCTGCCCATATCAGCTGAAACAGAGTAGTATCTCCTCCACACAGCTAGGCTGCCCATATCAGCTGAAACAGAGCAGTATCTCCTCCACACAGCTAGGCTGCCCATATCAGCTGAAAGAGCAGTATCTCCTCCACACAGCTAGGCTGCCCATATCAGCTGAAAGAGCAGTATCTCCTCCACACAGCTAGGCTGCCCATATCAGCTGAAAGAGCAGTATCTCCTCCACACAGCTAGGCTGCCCATATCAGCTGAAACAGAGTAGTATCTCCTCCACACAGCTAGGCTGCCCATATCAGCTGAAAGAGCAGTATCTCCTCCACACAGCTAGGCTGCCCATATCAGCTGAAAGAGCAGTATCTCCTCCACACAGCTAGGCTGCCCATATCAGCTGAAACAGAGCAGTACCTTCTCCTCCACACAGCTAGGCTGCCCATATCAGCTGAAAGAGCAGTATCTTCTCCACACAGCTAGGCTGCCCATATCAGCTGAAACAGAGCAGTATCTTCTCCACACAGCTAGGCTGCCCATATCAGCTGAAAGAGCAGTATCTCCTCCACACAGCTAGGCTGCCCATATCAGCTGAAACAGAGCAGTATCTCCTCCACACAGCTAGGCTGCCCATATCAGCTGAAACAGAGCAGTACCTTCTCCACACAGCTAGGCTGCCCATATCAGCTGAAACAGAGCAGTACCTTCTCCACACAGCTAGGCTGCCCATATCAGCTGAAACAGAGCAGTACCTTCTCCACACAGCTAGGCTGCCCATATCAGCTGAAACAGAGCAGTACCTTCTCCACACAGCTAGGCTGCCCATATCAGCTGAAAGAGCAGTATCTTCTCCACACAGCTAGGCTGCCCATATCAGCTGAAACAGAGCAGTATCTCCTCCACACAGCTAGGCTGCCCATATCAGCTGAAAGAGCAGTATCTCCTCCACACAGCTAGGCTGCCCATATCAGCTGAAACAGAGCAGTATCTCCTCCACACAGCTAGGCTGCCCATATCAGCTGAAAGAGCAGTATCTCCTCCACACAGCTAGGCTGCCCATATCAGCTGAAAGAGCAGTATCTCCTCCACACAGCTAGGCTGCCCATATCAGCTGAAAGAGCAGTATCTCCTCCACACAGCTAGGCTGCCCATATCAGCTGAAAGAGCAGTATCTCCTCCACACAGCTAGGCTGCCCATATCAGCTGAAAGAGCAGTATCTCCTCCACACAGCTAGGCTGCCCATATCAGCTGAAACAGAGTAGTATCTCCTCCACACAGCTAGGCTGCCCATATCAGCTGAAAGAGCAGTATCTCCTCCACACAGCTAGGCTGCCCATATCAGCTGAAAGAGCAGTATCTCCTCCACACAGCTAGGCTGCCATATCAGCTGAAACAGAGCAGTATCTTCTCCACACAGCTAGGCTGCCCATATCAGCTGAAAGAGCAGTATCTTCTCCACACAGCTAGGCTGCCCATATCAGCTGAAACAGAGCAGTACCTTCACCTCCACACAGCTAGGCTGCCCATAACGGCTGAAACAGAGCAGTACCTTCTCCTGCACACAGCTAGGCTGCCCATATCAGCTGAAACAGAGCAGTACCTTCACCTCCACACAGCTAGGCTGCCCATAACAGCTGCAACAGAGCAGTACCTTCTCCTCCACACAGCTAGGCTGCCCATATCAGCTGAAACAGAGCAGTACCTTCACCTCCACACAGCTAGGCTGCCCATATCGGCTAAGACAGAGCAGTACCTTCACCTACACACAGCTAGGCTGCCCATATCAGCTGAAACAGAGCAGTACCTTCTCCACACAGCTAGGCTGCCCATAATGGCTGAAACAGAACAGTACCTTCTCCTCCACACAGCTAGGCTGCCCATAATGGCTGAAACAGAGCAGTACCTTCTCCTCCACACAGCTAGGCTGCCCATATCAGCTGAAACAGAGCAGTACCTTCTCCTCCACACAGCTAGGCTGCCCATATCAGCTGAAACAGAGCAGTACCTTCTCCTCCACACAACTAGGCTGCCCATATCAGCTGAAACAGAGCAGTACCTTCTCCTCCACACAACTAGGCTGCCCATATCAGCTGAAACAGAGTAGTACCTAGCCAGTTGTTTTGCTATACTCTTGCAGACCTGCAATCTGAAGGCCACGTACCGTAAGCCTATGTACGTGGCCCAGACTGCCAAATATCAAGCATGATATGAGAGGCTGATATTTAACACGTCCACACACACACTTCCAAAGGTTGTAACCTGGGAGAAGTGAAAAGGTACTCTACTCCTTAGATAGTATACAATAAAATAACCATAGACTATATAATACAGACCAATCTAGCCAAAACACACACAAAGAGATCAGAGAACTGACTGGGTCGGATGCAGCTGTTCTCCCAGACGAGATGTCTCCGGCAGCACAAAGCTGCTCCCGCTCTCACACACACACACACACACACACACGCCAGCATACTCGCTCTTGCAGACACGCGCGAATGCACACGTCATGGAGGTTATGAGACCCATGGAGTGGCCATGTTGGAGGCAAGCGGTTCGAGGAGAAGAGGCTGTGATTATGTAACACTCCCTAGTCTCTGATGGACGGAAGGAAAGAGGAACGCTTGTGTCTAAAAGGATGGAGGAAGATGAGTGAAGAAGAGGAGAGAATAGTGAAATCAGGACAAAGTGAATAATAAAGTAGTTGCTGTCATTCAGCCTGTCACGTCAATCCGACGTCAGAGACCAATGCTTTGATGACTCACACGGGGGGGGGGGGGGTCACAGCACACATAAGTTAAGCATGAAGGCATGCACACGCACATGTACACACACACACGTCCACTCATGCACACACACACAGACCTATAAATAGAACCCTAGGTCATGCATGACGCTCACCATAACAAAGAGAGGAGCCCAGTCTTTCTCCCGACATACTGCAGCTGTACTTAGCATACTGCTGTCTAATAAGAGGGACGTATTTCATCATCACTGGCTACTGGGTTTTAGGGATACATCAACAACCATTCTAATACCAGAAGACTACACTTTGCATATCATGATCCCACACAGGTGTCACAAACTGGCTTTAAGAGTGAACTGTACCCCCCCCCCCCCCCTCTCTCTCTCTCTCTCTCTCTCTCTCTCTCTCTGTTTGACTAAGCGGCATGAGCGAGTTAAATATTTAAGTCTATGTCTTATTTGAGTAAGACTTTGATATGAGCCTCTCTCACGTTTCCCTGCACAGGCTTCTGATGTGCTCGTCTTTACGCTCACGCTGAAACACCACAGAGCCACAGAGCATACAATCCTCCTGTGTCTTCTAGATCCAAAGAAGCTGACATGTTGGTCGACTGTCTATTTCGCGGGTCAGATTGTAGTCAATGCATAATTTGAACGCTGAATACCACGGTATCTGCTGAGGAACCAACCATCAGCCATACTCACGTCCATGCATGGAATTCCCATTTTCCCTTGAACATTCCCTTGAACATTCCAATATGCTGGTTTCAGCCATTCACACACAGATTAGATCACCCCCGGACAGCAAGCATAATAACCTTCGGTCGCACTCACATTTCCTTGCACAGATTTCCGATGCGCTGGTTTTGCGTGCTGCTCCGCTCCTGCGAGAGACTGAGTTCTTCCTGGAATTTGGAATTCTGCTGTTTCAGCGCCTCGAGCTGGGAAATGATACACGGGTGGTAAAGAAGGATGAAAGGAGGGAGAGAGAGAGAAAAGAGAGAGACTTAGACACACAGTAAACAGTAAACAGATAAAGCCGTCTCCTCTTCACGCCTCTCTAACAGTCTTAGTCGCGAACATTAACAGGAAGACACACTGCCTTGTTACACTGCTCCACTGAAACAGCCGTTTCCTCAGTGCACAAAGACCAACACCATTACTCATCGTATAAAACTGTCTGCCAAACCTACGCACAGAGACATAAGTGTGTGAGGGATTAAATCACTTCGCCTGGGCGGCAGGTAGCCTAGAAGTTAAGAGGGTTGGGTCAGTAACCGAATGGTCACTGGTTTGAATCCCCAAGCTGGAGAAATAGTCCGTTCTGCCCTTGAGCAAGGCAGTTAACCCCCAAAACAACTGCTCCCAGATGTTGATTAAGGCAGTCCCCCGTGCCTCTCTGATTCAGAGGAGTTGGGTTAAATGTGTTAGACACATTTCGGTTGAATGCATGCAGCTAACTAGATATCTCAGTTTCCCTACTTCTAGCGCCAATGTCCATGACTAAGTATTATTTTGTTTCTTTATTTCCAGCTCATCAGAAAAAAATCATGTGTAGATAAACTGTATGTGAGACTTGGCATCGCCACTTAAATCACCATTTGGGAAGAGATGGATCCTCTGAGGCATTAGAGACCATGCAGAGATGATGATAATGACTGAAAAGATCATGTTCATTTCTAAAGGGACAGCAGCAGGGGGGGATCAAACAATGAGCGTCCAAATCATGAGTCAAACTTTAAATCCTTTTAAGCATTCTGTTTGTTCTTACTCCCACTCCTATTTCTAAACAATATGGCATAAAAATAGCTAATGGGATGCGAAATCTTTGTTTCTAGGATTGTTCTTCAAATGAACTCTTGTACTTGTCAAAGCCAACATATCACAGAAAAAAATCATGGGCATCGTGACATCCAAAGGGGATGTTAGGTAAACAAGTGGAAACTTCCACCAGAGAAGGGAGGACATGTTGACGAGCAATGAACAACCCCTCTTCTGTTGCTATGCTTCCCCTGGACTAGAGTCCCATTGTGGCAGTGTACAGTATGTGTGTGCGTGTGACCATGTCAATAATTAATTTACTGGACATAAACACGGCTTGGGAATCAATGTTTTTCTTTGCTACAGTACTGCTGCCGGCACGGAATAAAAAAGTTCCCTGGTGGATTGCCATGGTAAGTCATGTGCTCACGTGCTGTCTGTTCGATTGCGTTCTAACATAAAGTAGATATATTTCTAGTGTATTTTTTGTTTTTAAATCTCCAATCATCTGGCTTTACATGTGAGTAACCGATCCATGGCAGATGCAGCGCAATCCTGAATGCAATCTCTTACTGTAAGTCATGTGCTGTGTGTCGTGTTGCATGTTAACATTTTGCCAAAGTTATTATCATCTCTACAGTATCTGTATCTGGTTGACATGTGAGTAACTGATCCAGGATGCTTTAAGAGTACAGATGTTCTCGGATCCAAAAAGTTGACCCGGACCCGAACGGACCCGACGACAACCAGACCTAGACCCAACCCGATTGGACCCAAGTGCCAAAAAAAAATCATGTTTATCAGCCAAGTTGCTCTTCTGGTTAAGAAATAGGTTTTTATATGTTGACTAGGCCTTCTGTAAGTCAATAAATTCACCTTATTAGCATAAAATAAATATGCTAAAGTCTACGCAGAGCCGTGGTCGGGAGCTGTACTCCATGTCAATCTAACAGGACCCGACCCGGACCGGAGAGAAAAGCTATTTGGACATGTGAAGACCTCTACCTTAAAGTGAGTCGGTTTACATGACAGAACCCTGAACTAGTCCACGGAGGTGTCACATACTAACAAACGCACACAACACGCAGAGAAGTAGACTCTGTACTCTGTAGCCTGATTTGAAGCAGTCAGATTGAGGATGCTGCTCTGACACTGGGACATTTCACAGTTTGTTTGTGTTTGTGACAGATGTTCAACTAGTATCCTCAGAGGATAAGAGCACAGCAATGTTAGACCGGATAATCTAATAACATCCGTCTGAAGACAGACTCCATATCCATGGCATACTAGCATACACGCACACACGCAGACACACACACACACAGCCGACAGCATATAAACAACCAGGCAGCAAACTTAAGCGCGCATCCTCAGTCCCAAAGGCCGCAAACGACCATCTCTCTTCCTGAAAATGCAACCATCTAAATCAGTAACCTCCTGCACTTTCAGATTCAAATCGTCCTCCCTCATCCTCCCTCAATTACCACTCAAGAACAAATCCTCCCCGAACAGCTGGAATACAGGCTCAAAAAGAAAATCAGCTAAAACATCCCCAGTCCATTTGAAAGATGACACAAACATGTAAGAAACCTGCTGTGCGAGGAACAGAACAGCTGTGTTTACCTGGTAGTGAGAGTAGATTGTGCCTGGATAGCCCCGGTGCAGAGCAGCCACATCCACTGCTCTACCCTACAGCATGGTCCCTCTGTCAGAGTTCTCGCTCTCTCCCAGTACTGGTCTCTAGCCTGTCTGTCCCAGTGGCAGAGCAGTCCCTATCTCTCCTAGTGTCAATAGTGTACCCTATCTTTCCCCAGCGGTCTCTCCCAGTAGCACACACACTAACGCAGACTTTCCATCAATAAACCATCGGCTCCCACCCCCTACAGTGCACACCAGAGAGAGAGAGAGAAAGAGAGCGAGGGGGAGAGGGAGGAGAGAGCGAGGGCGTGTGTGTGTTGCCTGGGCACACGCTCACTAGCTAGCTCACACACACGTGGCCGAGTGTACTAAAGTGAGGAGCAGCGCCTTCATTATGTAAATCCCAACAGGTTCCTCCTCCCTCACCCACCCTCTGCTGCTCTCTCTCTGACACACACACACACACACACACAGTCACACACACACTAGGGTTGGGCGGTATCCAGATTTTCATACCGTCATACTGTTTCTGTAACATACCGGGGTATACGGTACTACCGGAAGTGCACAACAGGGCAATATTTATTTAAACTATACAGTACCAGTCAAAAGTTTGGACACACCTACTCATTCCAGGGTTTTACTTCATTTTTGATTATTTTCTATAAGCAAAGAGAAACGACAGTCCGTCATTACTTTGAGACATGAAGGTCAGTCAATCCGGAACATTTCAAAAACGTTGAAAGTTTCTTCAAGTACAGTCGCAAAAACCATCAAGCACTAAGATGAAACTGGCTCTCATGAGGACCGCCACAGGAAAGGAAGACCCAGAGTTACCTCTGCTGCAGAGGATAAGCTCATTAGAGTTACCAGCCTCAGAAATTACAGCCCAAATAAATGCTTCACAGAGTTCAAGTAACAGACACATTTCAACATCAACTGTTCAGAGGAGACTGCGTGAATCAGGCCTTCATGGTTGAATTATTGCAAAGAAACCACTTCTAAAGGACACCAATAAGAAGAAGAGACTTGCTTGGGCCAAGAAACACGAGCAATGGACATTAGACTGGTGGAAATCGGTCTTTTGGTATGTGTGACGGAGAAGTCCGTCACTGGCCGTGGGCAGCGGTTGGTACACTAACACACACACACTCATCGCGCCTCCCTGCTCCATTATCAGCTATGTTAACTTGTGTGTCGACCCACATTGTTACCGTAGCTGATAACGGAGCAGGGAGGCACATTACCTTCCTCCTCTCCTGAAGCAACCAGGTTTGGGATAGGTAGTCCGCAGCAAAATTGTATTTTCCTGCCTCGTGACGGAAACAGAACCTGAAGGGCTGGAGCTCAAGATACCACCTGGTCATGCGAGAATTCCGGTCCTTCATGGTCTGGATCCAGGTCAGGGCTCTGTGGTCCGTGTGCAGGTTAAATTCCCTCCCAAGAGAAGCTTAATTAATTAGTGCTTGGTATGTTCTGATGGGAGGAGTTAACCCACTGTTCCCCGGGTGCCAAAGAAGTGGATGTCGATTATGGTAGCCCCCAGCACCTCTCTGATTCAGAGGGGTTGGGTTAAATGCGGAAGACACATTTCAATTGAAGGCATTCGGTGTTGCAACTGACTAGGTATCCCCCTTCATAAAGTTTCCCTCTCAGATATCAGCCAATCACAAAGGTTTCTTTTCAAAGCGATAAAATAGCCACCACTGGGTCTGTATGTTCAGACCAATACTGTTGTTTCATATAACTGACAAGCACATGCAGTATCCTACTAGGGCTGTGACAGTAATTGAATAACCGTGTAACTGACAGTTATGGTTGAAGCCCATCATGAAAATAAAATAACCATCAAAACCGTTTAAATAAGCCTACATTCATTTTAGGATTTTTTTTAAAAGTGTTTTATTTTCTTTATTTTAATGTAGATAAACTTGACTAATGTTTATAGGCAATTGTTTTGCTAACTTAGTCTGTGTATTAAATGTTATACATCTCCTCTTCTTTCCTACTGTCCTTTAATGCTCGAGCAGCTAAACTGCTACATGTGGGGGGGTGTGGAGCGCTATAGGCTTTGGCACTTAGAGAGTTAACTTAAGAGCTATAGAACGCACCCCGTAACTGCAATGATGAGATCGATGTTCTTCTTTGTTTTTTGTTTCATTATCTCGCTGTCATACTGTGTTCAACCATGTACGATCTTTACCTAGCCACCTTGTTCCAAGAGGACCACAATGGAAACAAGACCCAGACTTTAAGGTGTGTTATCCTCTATGATTTGACCAATTTACACATATGGTTTTTTGACGTTTTATGTGCGCTTGTGGTCGAATTTATAAACTAAACACTTAAGTAAAAAAATATTTTACTTTATTTTATACAATGCACATTTTCAGGCCTTTAATTAGCTAATGTTGTGTAAAATGGCCGCCAATCCTCTTCAACCTGGCATGGTATAATTTAATAAGGAATCTTTTCTCAATTTATAGACTAATCAACCCTAATCAGGCCCGGCCGTAGCCGAAATGCCGCCATAAGCAAGACCCCAAAAATGGCCTGCTCCTATCCCTGCAAAGATGAACAGTAGCCTAGGCTATACAGTTTCAGCCACCAATGCACTTTTGTGAATGCCCATGTGGTAGCCTACCATTTGTAAAACAGGCAATTTACAGTGTATCTCTGTCATTTGGTCACATGCATTTCTGTTGAGGCATGTATTAATTACAGTAATTTACCGTTCTCATTCTTAGAGTGGAAATGTTGTCTGCAGAGTTCACAACCTGCTACACTTGTGAGAAACACCTTCTGGTTTATTTCATACCATCATTTACGTGTTCCACGTGAGCAATGAGCATGTGTCTGGTTTCTCTGTCCTTGTTGTTGACGTAGCGCACGCATGATGCATGTATTGGTTTCTATTTGAATGATTGTACATTTCATCTTCATACTATAACATAGCTGTCCCTGTCATACTTTCCTTGTCAATTCATTATATTATAGCCTACTTTCAGTAATCCATAAAGTAGGTCTAGTTTTTTAATACGTTTTAAGGAAATTTGAATATTTGCTAATGTCTGACATATGCTGGTGGCTTTGATTGACGAGTGCTTTTACGTGAGTTTCCAGAAAGTTTCCTAAAGTAGCATGTCTGGACTCCATCTCTTTAGTAAGTATCAAATGCTGTCATGATTTAATATTGTAAAAAGGCCTGTTTTCAGTAGGCTACATTATTTCTCTCATTACGGCGCCCTCTCTTTCAAGAATATATTCCAATGCTACGTTTTTGCTAAAACATGTGACGTTTTAGCAAAAATGTCGGGTAAAGTGGTATGAAACCCATAGGACTTTGTTTGAATGGTTTTGTGCATCGAAATAGGATCTGTATTAACTGTTTTTATATGCAGAAAATCCAACAGACAAGAACAAGGTAGGCTTAAACTTTATTTTGACTCCGTTCATGTCTCAATATGAAAATGTGACAGATCCTCTCCAACCTGGCATTTCTTAATTGAATGATTAATATTTACCTTGAATAATTATACTGTAATACCATGATCATAAGGAAGTGTAATGACTTGTTTCAAATAGGTTTTTATTAATAACCATATCCATGTAAACAAGTGTACAAACAGAATTGATGACCTCCCCTTTTCTGAATAGTTATATCAGTGACGTGCACATTGGCCTGGCCAATTACCATAACCTTAAATTCCAAGACGTCACAGCCCCAAATCCTACATATGAGTGTGTACAAGTAATGTAATGTTCTGGTCAGCCATGCATGGTCAACACACACCCAAACTGACGCTGTGACTCACACTAACATGTGCATGATTACATCACAGCCTGCGGGTGCAGAGGAGAGGGAGGGGAGGAGAGGCAGTAAGAGCATCGTAGCACTTAGAACAGTGTGTGTTAGAATAACATTGACTGTGAGTTTGAGTTTGAGAGAGTGTGTGTGCGTGCGCGCTTGTGTGTGTGTGTGTGTGTGTGCGTGGCTAAGCACCCTCCACAAAACTAAAACCACTCCACCAGCGTCTCTATTCAAAGCGATTTTTAGAAAATTTTTATAATCTCATTACATTGTAGCAGATGCTCTTATCCAGAGCGACTTATATGCATATATTTTCATACTGGTACACCATGGGAATCGAACCCACAACCCTGGCATTGCAGGTCGCAAACTCTACCAACTGAGCTACGGAAGCACCTCATCTGAGCCCTCTTCATGAAGGACCTGTTTAACTTCTCCTTTTAGCCTCTGCCCGCCTTGCTAGACATCCCACCCTGCCTGGGTAGTTTTATTGGTATGGCAAACACTAAGTGTGAGCGATAGGAATTAGGGAGGGTTACTAAGGGTTCATTACTAGATTAGGACAGTAGAACAGTAGGAATGGCTCAGTTCAGATCTAACTGGAAATTATACCCACAGTCACTCACACTCACAAAGCAATTCACTCCACAGATTAAGTGTGTTTGTGCCCCTCTAATCTGTTTCCCTGACTGACCATCTGGAGCATACAGACACAGCTTGCCTGGCTGGGTCACTATGTCCAGAGAGAAGGGGGGGAGCCAAAGGATGACAAAAAAAAAGAAAGCTACATCGACAGAGAGAGAAAGAGGGGATGGATGAAGAGAGCGATGAGGAAGAGAGCGGTAAATACCAGAGATGTCCTGAAAGAGGGCAGTAGAGAGCAATGGATCGATTGGAAGAACGAGAGTGAAACAGAGAGAGATGAATGAAGAGTAAACAGAGAAAGAGAGAGAGCAACAGAGGGACAGAGGTAGATGGATGGAGAGAGGGAAGAGTCCAACAAAGTGACCAAGGTACTGAGAAAAATATGTAAGAGAGAGAGAGAGAACAAGAGATGACCAGGAGTATTTTATGCATGACTGGGTCTATGTGGTGACCAGTACTCAAACATCCATGCTGTAATACTCAAGTGAATATGAAGTACAAAACCCTTGGGCTATGCACGCACACACACGCACACACACACACACACACACACACACACACACACACACACACACACACACACACACAGCTTAGATAAGCACACGTTATGACCACATTAAAGCCTGCTTTGCATCGGCGACATGACAAGCTGACTTTTCACCTGAGCCCTGCCCCCTTTTCCTCACCTGAGCCTCCAGCGATGTCTTCTCATTGGTCAGCTGCTCCACGGAGTGGGTGGTCCTCTCTGACGACTCAGCAGTCTGGGGGAGGGGACATGTTTAGTAAACAAATCAAAATTCTAGAATTTATTTTGATCGATAACTAACTTTTGATTAAAACTATCATTTCACATCTAAAATATGACTAAATCCACAAGAACGACATTTCAAAAATGTTACGAAAATGGAATTAAATAATGTGTCGGTGTTAATTAATTAAGCATTTTGGTATGTTAACGTATTTAATCACGTAAACATTACATGAAAGAGACGCCCTGCTGCATTTTAAAGCCACACGGGTAAAAGTTAGGGACGTTCGTGTGCGTGTGTGTGTGTGTTAGTCATATATTCATACAGCTTCAGCCTCAGAGATGTAGCTTGGGTTCAGCGGGCCTGGATGAAAGAACATACTGTGGCCTTTGCATGTCGCAGCTGCTGTTTTCATGCATACGTCACGCTACAAACATTGCATACACACGTTTCTTTACCTGTTCACATACAGGCACACACACATTGGACAGAAACACCATCATCATTATACACTCGAAAATACACACACACACACACCTGCGTCAGTCTATCCTGAAGCTCTTTCTCTTTGCGTTGGTTCTCTTCTCTCTGTGCCTCCCTCTCTTTTCCCACCTGCTCCACTCTCTTCTCCAGCTCTGCAACAAAAGCCATAGAGATAGTTTCACTTTTCGTAATGAATCTTTACCAGCACCTCTCATAGGATTAAGCCTACTCCCAGATTAAGCCTACTCCTTCATTCAACATAACTTTCAGTGGAAAGTTTCTATTGTATGTCTGTTTACCATGCATGGTTTGTGCCATCGTCTTGTTGTCTTTCTCTGCAGCGTCCAGTTTCTGTCTCTGAAATGGTCAAACAAACAAACAACTTCACAACAAACTTCACTAGAGAGCAATAACATTCTTTCTCCATGAGCTACACAGGGAAGGATAATGACTCTCATCATCATGACTGTGTGTGTGTGTGTGTGTGTGTGTGTGCGTGTGCGTGCACGTGTCTCACCAGGCTGGTTAGCTGCTGTCCAAGGGAGATTTTGTCCTCCTCCACAGAGCGAAGCTGTTCCTGCCTGTTGTCCAGCTCCACACTAATTTCGCTGATCTGGGAAGGGGAAGACAGATGGGAGACAATTCTAATGTCAAAAGGGATGCAAAACCAGAAAAACCAGAGGACTGTAAATGCAAAGACTATGGGTATGACCGGGCTGGAACAAATGCCTGCACAGACAGGCTGGAACCAAGGCCGGGCTGCAATCTAAAGCCTGGACAAACAGCAGGCCAAAACTGAAGTCGCCCATCCCTGGGAGAGGGGTTAAGGGGATGTTTTTTAACCAGTACTATAAGACGCCCTACCTTCTTCTCCTGGGACTGGGACCGGGCCTTGAGGTCGCTGAGCTCCTCTGGTGACAGCGACACAGCGCCCTCTGTCTGCTGGGAGGACTGTAGTCTCAACTGCAGCTCCACTACCTCTCTCTCCAGCTCCATGATCCTAGACCGCTCAGACACTGTGGCCACCTGGGGAGGGAGGGAAGAGAGGAGGGAGAATGAAATTGGGGAATGAAGGGGGGAGAGAGTGGAGAGAGGGCCAGCCCTAGCCCCTCCAGCTTCTTTGATGTAGGACTGGGCAATACAGACAAAAATACATATCAAAATGAATCCAAATCTAATTTAGCTACGATATGAAAAACAGTATCAAGGCAATGTAAGAGTGTGCAGTTGAGACTCAGGCATTAGTGCAGCAGCATGAGAACAGCTTTTTGTTCCAGAGGGTTTGGGGCTTGCAGGAGAAACGTTGTGGAATGCTGTGGCCAGACGATTGTGGACATCGATATCGCAAAATAACTAGACAATATATCGCGCACAGCCATATCGCGATTAATGACTAACCCACACTACATATCACCCAACCCTACAGTGTCCAGAACGTAAAATACCGTTAGATCCAGAAGTATTACCCGATGATGTCGGATATATGATGCCTATGATGGTATTACCCTAGTGTCCTCTAAGTCCCTCTGCAGTTTGTCAGCTTTGGTCTTTTCAAACAGAAGGCTCTGCTCAAGCTCCTTAATGTGGGCATGCTCCAGTTTGGTCTGCGTCTGTTAGTCAGAGAGAGGAAGAGGAGAACACACCAACACCAGCATCACATGCCAGCTCCATGCCACACACAAGGATAGCAAACGATGATGTCATAGCAGAGACCAGAAAGTAGGAAGTGCATATGAGAGCCAAATGTTTTATTCCAGTGGGTTCTATTCTATTCCAATGATTCTATTAAGCCAAATCCTCAATGACCAGACCCATATAAAACGAGACATACAGGGAATACGGTGCCATTTGAGACCGCCTGAATCTTGTAAAAGGACTCTAACCCTCTAAAGTTCACCTCTATGAGACTGAGCCCCACCCTAACTACCTTTGTTCGGGTCTTTGGTTGGTTGAGTCACAGAAGTACAGAGTTTTGCTAACTAGCCTCCATTGTGGCTCCACAGGTTACATGAAGATAATGTTCTAATCATTCTAAGCATTTGTCTGGCAACTATGGATCCATTGAGTTTGCCAAACTCTGTCCAGTGTATTTATGGATCTGCCTGGATCTATTTTAAGGACCGCTCCATCTGGTGGATTCGGTTCTCTTCCCTTTGGTTCCCAGTGCTCGAACACTTTCTTGACAAGGTCTTGCAATCAGTGACATCATCGCTTTATCCTTCTTTCTCTTCTGTAAGCGCCAGAGGGAGGTAGAAAGAGAGAGAGAGAGAGAGAGAGAGATGAAGGCTTTGTGACATCACCCTCTTCTTGAGCAAGGGGAAGAGAGGGTGCGGAGGCGAGAGACAAGATGAAAGGATGTGAAAAGTGAAAAGGCGTGCCAAGAAGAGATGAGAGAGCTCTTAATAAAGAAGGCGATGGATGGGGGGAAAAAAATGAAGTAAAAACAAGAAAGTAAAAATCGAATCAAATTTGATTGGTTGCGTAGACATATTTTTTGCAGATGTTATCGCGGGTGCAGCGAAACGCTTTTGTTCCTAGCTCCAACAGTGCAGTGATACCAAACAATAAACCAAAATCAAAACAATTTAAAGAAAGGAATTAAATATTACAATAAGCAATATCAGCATAGCCGCGGGAAGTAAGGGTTATATATATATTTATATATATATATATACACACACACACTACATGACCAAAAGTATGTGGACGCCTGCTCGTGGAACATTCCAATTCGGCATTCCAATTCATCTCAAAGGTGTTCGATGGGGTTGAGGTCAGGGCTCTGTGCAGGCCTGTGAAGTTCTTCCACACTGATCTCGACAAACTATTTCTGTATGAACCTCGCTTTGAACACGGGGGGGGGGCATTTTCATGCTGAAACAGGAAAGGGCCTTCCCCAAACTGCTGCCACGAAGTTGGAAGCACAGAGTCGTCTAGAATGTCATTGTATGCTGTAGCTTTAAGATTTCCCTTCACTGGAACTAAGGAGCCCGAACCATGAAAAACAGCCCCAGACCATTATTCCTCTTCCACCAAGCTTTACAGTTGGCACTACGCATTGGGGCAGGTAGCGTTCTCCTGGCATCCGCCAAACACAGATTCGTCCGTCGGATTGCCAGATGGTGTAGCGTGATTCATCACTCCTGAGAACGCGTTTCCTCTGCTCCAGAGTCCAAATGCTGACATTGCTTCCAGAGGCAGTTTGAAACTCGGTAGTAAGTGTTGCAACCGAGGACAGGCAATTTTTAAGCGCTTATGGTCCCATTCTGTGAGCTTGTGTGGCCTACCACTTCGCGTCTGAGACGTTGTTGCTCCTAGACGTTTCCACTTCACAATAACAGCACTTACAGTTGACCCCTGCAGCTCTAGCAGGGCAGAAATTTGACAAACTGACTTGTTGGAAAGGTGGCATCCAGGTTGAAAGTCACTGAGCTCTTCAGTAAGGCCATTCTACTGCCAATGTTTGTCTATGGAGATTACATGGCTGTGTGCTCGATTTTCTACACCTGTCAGCAACGGGTGTAGCTGAAATAACCGAATCCACTAATTTTAAGGGGTGTCCACATACTTTTCTAAATAGCGTATATATATATATATATATATATATACACATCTTTTATTTTACAAAATTAGTGAACTGGGCCTTTATTACTCCTGTATGAGCGGACAGAAATAGTCGTCAGCAGCACGGGGAGAAAAGATTCTCTCATGAATGTCAGAGTCCAGAATATAAATATAGATGTATATGATGGTGTGTATAGACATTATGGACAGTATATGAATAGAAAAGGTGTGTACAGCAGTAGTTATATAGGATGAGCCTTGACTAGAATACAGAATATACAGTGCTTTCAGAAAGTATTCACACCCCTTGACTTTTTCCACATTTTGTTGTGTTACAGCCTGAATTTAAAAGTGATTGAATTGAGATATTGTTTCACTGGCCTACACACAATACCCCATAATGTCAAAGTGGAATGATGTTTTTTCAATTTTTTTAAACAAATTCATACAAATTAAAAGCTGAAATATCTTCAGTCAATAAGTTTTCAACCCCTTTGTTATGGCAAGCCTATATATGTTCAGGAGTAAACATTTCCTTAACAAATCACATAATAAGTTGCATAGACTCACTCTGTGTGCAATGTTTTTTGAACGACTACCTCATCTCTGTACCCCACACATACAGATAATTGTAAGGTCTCTCAGTCGAGCAGTGAATTTCAAATACAGGTTCAACCACAAAGACCTGGGAGGTTTTCCAATGCTTCGCATAGAAGGGCACCTATTGGAAGATGAGTAATAAAAAACAATCTGAGATTGAATATTCCTTTTGAGCATGGTGAAGTTATTAATTACACTTTGGATGGTGTATCAATACAACCAGTCACTACAAAGATAAAGACGTCCTTCCTAACTCAGTAGCCGGAGATGGATCAACAACATTGTAGTTACTCCACAATACTAACCTAATTGACAGAGTGAAAAGAAGCAAGCATATATGCATCCTTTTTGCAACAAGGCACTCAAATAATAAATACTGTACTAAATGTGGCAAAGCAATTCACTTTTTGTCTTGAATACAACGTGTTATGTTTGGGGAAAAAAATAATACAACACAAAACAACACATTACTGAGTACCACTCTCCATATTGTCAAGCATAGTGGTGGCTGCCTCATGTTATCCGCATGCTTGGGGAGTTTTTCCGGATAAAAAGGAAGTGGAATAGAGCAAGCACAGGCAAAATCCTAGAGGAAAACCTGGTTCGGTCTGCTTTCCACCAGACACTGGGAGATTAATTCACCTTTCAGTAGGACAATAACCTAATATACAAGGCCAAATCTATATACTGGAGTTTCTTACTGAGAAGACAGTGAATGTTCCTGAGTGGCAAAGTTACAGCTTTGAATTAAATCTGCTTGATAATCTATGGTAAGACCTGAAAATGGTTGTCTAGCAATGATCAACATCTAATTCGACAGAGCTTGAAGAATTTTGAAAATAATAATGGGCAAATGTTGCACAATCCAGGTGTGGAAATCTCTTAAGAGACTTACCCAGAAAGACTCACATCTGTAATCGCTGCCAAAGGTCATTCTAACGTATTGACCCAGGGGGTTGAATACTTATCTAATTAAGATATATTAGTGTTTTGTTTTTCATGATTTCTGTTCCAAATTTTAGAATGTGTCTTCCACTTCGACAGTACAGAGTATTTTGTGTAGATCGTTGACAGAAAAATTACAATTAAATCCCTTTTAATCCCACTTTGCAACAACAACATTGGCATAATAAGTGGGTAGGCATAATAAGTGGGTAGGCATAATAAGTGGGTAGGCATAATAACTGGGTAGGCATAATAAGTGGGTAGGCATAATAAGTGGGTAGGCATACAAAGTGGGTAAAACAGTATGTAAACATTATTCAAGTGACGAGAGTTGAATAACTATGTACACAGGGCAGCAGTCTCTAAGGTGCAGGGTTGAGTACCAGGTGTCTAGTAACAGTGGCTAAAGTTCAGGGTAGGGTACTGGGCGGAGGAAAGTGGCTGAAGAAATGAGAATTGAGCAAATGAAATAGCAAAAGAAAAAAAATGAATGAACTCATGAATGAGTGAATTAATGAGAGCTGAGAAATGAAAGACATTAAAGAAATATATGATCAGATTAATAATTGAATTTAATGAATGAATGAAATGAAAGAAAGAAAGAAAGTGTGGATAACTAAAATAATATCATCAGGCCCACATGAATACTTTTATTAATGCAGCAGCAAAAGCCAATCAAAAGCAGAGTTTTGTGAGGACATAGAACTCACCACCATGCCAACATATACACTGTAGTGGGTAGAGAATAAGGATTAAAAAATAAAAACACATCCCCAAACTGCTGGAGCTACTGAACCAGAACTTCAACAGAGTAGAGGAAATGTACCAAGTAGCTATATTGAGAAGAGACTATGAAAAAGATTTTCAGCTAACCAATCGGATGAGAACTTGAGCTAACCAATGAGAGATGACGAGAGAGCCCTGGTCAACTGGTGAAACTATATTTTATACTGATGGATTCTGGGTTCTGACTCCTAATCTTGGAATAGTGTTAATTATCAGGTATCCTATTGAAATATTGAGTGCTTATGGTCTTGAGAGGGTCTACAAGTGAATGTTTATCTGTAGGAGGAATGTATGTGGTGGCAGCAACTAAGCTTGGAATGTACTGAGTGAAGGAAAGACGTTGGCAGGCACAGATAAGGGTGGAGAGCTGTGGATTAGTAAGGAAGGGGGTTGAGGTCAGGTCACATCAAGGGAGAAGGAACCGTTTATTGCCCGTATCACTTAACTTCCTGCCTAGCAATAAAGATGTAATGTTTAGAGAGAAGGAGGAGACTCCACCCAAATTGGGTTATATATACTACCACTGGTGGAAATATGTATTTGTCTTATGCAGCTGTATTGACCCAATGGGTGAATAAACTTGGTTTAAGCTTTACTAGTCGTCCTTGATGTTAATATGTTTATTTATAACCTAACAATACACACCCAGCGTTGTACTCTGAGTGTATAAAGGGTGTGGCATAGAACAAAACGTTGAGTCATGACAGTACAGATGAGGGAATGATGTATGTGACGAACCAAATGAAGTAGCTGATATGAAGGAATTCTGCATCAGTGTTTCATTCGGCGTTGAAATATGAAAGGTGGAACAACGGTGTAACACCATCACATCAGCTCTACGTGGTATTTCACCATCTCAAATAACACTGTCTGGATTCTGTTAGTAGGTGTGTGTGTGTGTGTGTGTGTCTGTGAGAGAGAGAATCAGAGTACTGGGTCATTTGTTTACCTCTAGGTCACCTTTAGTGATGCAAGCTTCCTCCACAGTGAACTGCAAGTCTTCCACTTTCCTGTCAGACAGATAGAAAGAGTCATCCTCTTCTCCTCTCCTCCAACATCCCAGGCTCTATCCCATAACAGCAATGCTTTCCAAACGATGCACTTAAAAATACTAACATAGAGAACAATATTGACATAACCAGCCCATAAAACCCCTCTATCGACTACAATTCTCAATTACCCTCCCTCCCTCACGCACGCATACACACACACCCACCTCTTCTCTTCCTCCAGTTGGTTCAGCAGCTCCACCTTGTCTCTGTCTGCTGTCTCCACCAGTTCACGCAGTTGATCTAGCTTAGCCTCCATCTCCATAGCATGCTAACACACACACACACACACGTGCCATATCAATGCATTGACATGGTTTGCTATAGGTCAACAACATAAAGCATGTGTGGGAGACGGATATTCCACGTGTATTGTATTTTTCTGTGTGTGTGTGTGTGTTGTCTGTGCTTTCTCCCCTCACCTGCCCCTGTACCTTCGTGAGCAGTGACAGTTCCTGCTGCACCTCCCCAGCATGGCTGGTTGCCTTGGCGACCTCCCCGCGTTCCATGTCCCTCTCGGCCAATAGCTGCTCGATGTGCTGCTGCTTCTCCTTCAGGGCTTCCTGTAGCGCTGTAGTGCCAGAGATCTTACGAGCATACCGTGACGAGGTCTCGGTCAGCTAGGGGGGAAGAGATAGAGAGGACACATTCAGATAAGATGGACACAAGTGGAGAGAAGAGAGAGCAGGGAGAAGATAAAGAATGCTGTGTGTGTGTGTGTGTGTGTGTGTGTGTGTGTGTGTGTGTGTGTGTGTGTGTGTGTGTGTGTGTGTGTGTGTGTGTGTGTGTGTGTGTGTGTGTGTGTGTGTGTGTGCGTGTGTATTTTCAGTAGCGTGTTTGTGTGTGTCTCACCAGGCCAGTGCGGCTGGGTTTCCCACTGACAGAGGAGGTGACAGAGCTCAGGGAGCTCAAGGAGGAGGCGCTGGGACTCCTCTTCATGGTGGAGCGTCTCCGTGAGGAGTCCTTGGCTTTAGCCAGGGTGCTGGGGAAGCCGATACGACTCACCTTGTGGACCGGCGCAAACAGGCCGTACCGCGGCAGACACTGGAAATACCTGGAGACATTTGAAAGGGATATCAGAGGATGTCAAAAAACACACCTGAAACATATGAGAAGGACATATTCTTAATACGTATCATTTTTAAGACTTTCTCTATACGGGTCAAACTTTAAAACCACTGAATTTCATGACACTTGACTATTTAGAGAAGGACATGTTTTTAATCGTTATCATTGTTTTTAAAATACTTTTTCTACAGGTACAGCTTTAACCACTGATAATAAACCTGTGTGTCACATATCTAACCTGGATCCAGCCACGGCTCCATCATTCTTCCCAAGTGGTTCGTCCAGCTCCACTCCACACCACTCCCCCTTGGCAAACTCTGTCTCCCCCATGAACCTCACCGCCCCCGACTTATTACCCCCCACCTGGAGAGAGAGAGAGAGAATGACGGAGAGACAGATAGAGAGGGAGGTAGTAGAGAAGGAACAAGAGCTGTGAGCTGACACACACACACGCGCACACAAACACACACACACACACACACAAACTCACCAGCACGCGGTCTCCCAGTCTCAATTCTCTTCTGGTCTTCTTGGCTGAGTCTGTCTCAGAGAGGTTGGACACTGACCCACTGCCCGTCATGGTTCTGCTCAGCGGTGTCTTGGTACTGTTACCAGTGGTATTAGCAGCCCCAGCAACAGCAGCGGTAGGGGAGTTTGCCCCTGTCTCGCCAGGGTTAGACTGCCCACAGTTGGCCTCCATCTCTGGCATAGCCGTCTTGGTCAGCTTGGAGGGGCGTGTGAATATTCCTCTGCCATCCTCGCACTGGAAGTACTGGACCCCCGCCACCGACCCGTCATTCTTTCCGATGGCCTCATCCAGGACGATGCCAGCCCACTGGCCTGGGGCAAACTGCGTTCCCCCCAGGAAGTGGACATATCCTGGCTTGTTGCCGTTGACCCACACCTTCTCCCCCACCCGGTAGTCCATTTCTCCATCCTGGGTGGGAGACTTCTCAGGAGGAACAGGCTTTGGAGCAGCTGGAAAAACAATCATCATCAGCAGTAGCAGCAACAACACACACACACACACAAAAATACACACACACACACACACAATGAGCCCTGCGGCTGATTCTTACTAGAGGAAGGGGAGGTGCGTGTTGGTAATCCAGTTGGCCTGCTTATCTTGCTGGGAGGCTTGATTCCACTGGGTTTGCCTGTGCTCATGGTCCCTGCTTGCTCCTCAAGAGGCTATGGGCTACTGGAGCAGAAGGTGGTGCTGGCCTCTTGTCAGGATGGGGGGGCTAGGCCTTCCTGCCCCACCACCTACTTTGTTCTGCCCCACCTTGAGGCCGAGGCCTGAGAGACACAAGGCACGGAATACTTCTTAATAGATTTCATTTGTAGTCCATTAAGTTCACAAAAATGACTTGTAATTCATCATGAAGTAGTATAGAGAGAAAGAAAGAAAGACAGACAGACAGACAGACAGACAGACAGACAGACAGAGGGTGAGAGGTGAGAGAGAAAGAGAACAAGAGACAGAAAGAAAGAGGGTGAGAGAAAGAGAGGGGGTGAGAGGGTGAGAGAGAGAGAGAGAGAGAAAGAGAGAGAGAGAGTGAGAGGAAGAAAATGAGAGGCCCCTGGCCTCTAGCTAGGAAGCAGCAAGTCAGTTTAGGGCCAAATACACAGTTGACAGGAAGTCAAGACATTCCAAACCCACCCAGCAGCACTTCACACGGACAGTGTACACACACACAGGACACAGCATCATTATAACTCCATTATAATTCAAGACTGGTGCTTGTTTCTGGCCAGGCCTGACTAGTGACTAAGAGCTCCAGAATTACATGACTAAATGGTCATAAAAAGAGCAGAGAAGAACAGCCATCCTCTATGTAGAGATACTCCCGCCCCATCCCTCATCCAGTCAGGGTGTAGCTGGGAAACATTGGCTACTTGTTCGTTGTCTTCCCTATGGGCGGGGACACACGATAGGAATGGTGTGAATTTTTGGACGCAGCTCAACACGAGTTCGACCAGTGGTGTAGAGGTTTTAGAAAAATGGAGGGTAAACTGATCGTCGTTCGCGATGAACAAAGTAACCTTGTACTTTCTAGGCCTTTTTCCGCAAAAGGTGGGTAAACCCTTGCCAAAGTAAAAAAAGGTGCATCAACTTTTATTATCAAGTTATCCATCCATCTTCTAATGAACAGCACTCATTTGGTGCCAGAACACTCATCACACATCAGCTATGACTGTGGCGGGTGTGTGACTGTGTGTGAAGAGGGTGTGAAAGGAGTGACGGTGCACTTAATGGGGCCACATTATTAATTAATTATTACCCAGTCAGTATTACATGGCCATGGATGGTAGAATAAGGGAACAGCGGGAGACTCTAGGGACAGAATTGCCATGGGTACTTTCTGAATATTATCACAAAGTCTAGGTCTACCGGGTCTTTTGAACTGGCCCAAAAAAATTCAATTAATTTCTAAATTCAAGTCCTAATATCAAAATGCAGGTCGAACAACAAGGCCAGTCTGATCTGGAGCCAGCCAGGTAAAAAAGAAGGCCTTGCCAGATGCGTGGTGACGTACCCAGGGACGCTCCTCCCCCTCGGGGTGTCAGACCACAACAATGCGAGCATGATGCTGTCTCTGGCTGCTAATAACTCTCTGTAAAAACGACTCTTTCCAGATCGTAATAAACGTATTATAACACATTAATATAGAAACGATGCCAAGTTAACTGTTGCTTTTAAGCGAATCTTGCTGATGACCATAAATAGTATAGTTGTCTAAGACCGGTTCAAGTAATGACTGAGGATTAAGGAATGGTTGCTATTATTGCTCGTCAAATATCTAGCTAGCTGACTAAAGCATCCGTTACAGGACAGCTTTACTGAGGATAAATACAGCTTGCCTTTGCTGAGCTCACCTTTACACGAGTCAGTCTCTCCAAGTAGATGAATTTCTCTCCACATCCCTGGCTTCCATAATACGATTAGTAAACCAGTCTTCATGGCTGGAAGCTATCAAGCTATATGGCTCTTGACTGATATAGCATAAAGGATACTTCTAATAGTTTTCTATTAGCTGGTTAGTTGCTGCTGGCTAACCAGCTGGTTAGAACGGGAGTAATGACAGATCCTGGTCTGAATGTGAAGCTTGCTTGTCTAGCTGAGCTCTGGCAAAATCAATTAAACTGACTCGCAGCAACTTGAACAGTTTAGCTTTATTGAAAGGACGTGATACGTTCTCATCCACTTATGTAATTGTATTAGAGAATAAGAACGTAATTAGAGATAATAACCAGCTAGCTACCTAACCCGCTACGCATTTCTGCTTTGGACCAGTGGGTGTAATTCCCGATGCCTTCATTCCCTGCTGTCCCTCCCTGTCGGAATTTCAGATAGTGACTAGCTATCTAGGTAGCTTTCCCTTGCATAAAAAGAAAAACAAATGGGGATATGAGTGGTATATATAAAACAAATATTGCTTACCTGAAGTGTAGTCGATAAATCACTGTTTTGATCGAAGCGATTAAAATAACTGCAACAGTACGCCCGTTAATTCCCAAACCCTGCCCAGCACACTGATGTATATAAGAACGGCCTAGCATTGTGAACATAGCGGCATTAAGGCCAGGTGATCATAGGGCTAATTTCCAAAATAAAAGTTCCCCTGAAAATGGTTTTACTTATTAACTGCATTTAAAATCACAAACAATATTGTTGGAACGCCCACTCCAGTAGAAATGCACTTTTTCTAGTAGAAAGACGATGGCCAGGTTTACTCATGTTGCCCAATGATTTAAGTAAATAAGCCATTGTTTTAGTCAAAGTAAACGTATGATATATTTGTGATATATAGTGATATATCCAAACTGCCTACTTCCTGCAAATCCGTGTGAATGCAGTGTCTTTTCCTATGATATGAAATACACATTCTTTTCAGTTTACCTTTTGTTTTAGGGCTGGGTTTTATTTTAATGTTACCACCCACCAGCATGGAATTATTTATTAATCAGAAACAGCTGCAAAGTTATTCATATTTCTGAGCCAAACAGCCTTGTTGTTACGTCCGTTGTTGGAATGAGACCAAGGCGCAGCTTGGTACATCTTTCCATCTTTCTTTCTTTCTTTCTTTCTTTCTTTCTTTCTTTCTTTCTTTCTTTCTTTCTTTCTTTCTTTCTTTCTTTAGATGAACACCAACAAAAACACACACACACACACACACACACACACACACACACACACACACACACACACACACACACACACACACACACACACACACACACACACACACACACACACACACACACACACAAAAGACAAATTAACATAACGTTCTGCAGGCTAAATAGTAACTGTACAAAATCAAGATCCCACAAACTCAGGTGGAAACAGGCTCCCTAAGTATGATCCCCAATCAGAGACAATGATAGACAGCTGCCTCTGATTGGGAACCATACCCGGCCAACAAAGAAATAGGACACATAGATTTGCCCACCCAAATCACACCCTGACCTAACCAAATAGAGAATAAAAAAGGCTGATGCTACAAGCTTGGTACACCTGTATTTGGGGAGATTCTCCCATTCTTCTCTGCAGATCCGCTCAAGCTCTGTCAGGTTGGATGGGGAGCATTGCTGCACAGCTATTTTCAGGTCTCTCCAGATATGTTTGATCGGGTTCAAGGCTGGAACACTCAAGGACATTCAGAAACTTGTCCCGAATCCACTCCTGCTTTTCTTGGCTGTGTGCTTAGGGTCGTTGTCCTGTTGGAAGGTGAACCTTCACCCCAGTCTGAGGTCCTGAGCACTCTGGAGCAGGTTTTCATAGAGGATCTCTCTGTACTTTTCTCCGTTAATCTTTTCCTCGATCCTGACTAGTCTCCTAGTCCCTGTTGCTGAAAAACATCCTCACAGCATGATGTTGCCACCACCATGCTTCACCGTAGGGATGGTGCCAGGTTTCCTCCAGACATTTCCTCCAGACATAAAAATGTGCCGTTTTTGTCACACAACACAATACCACAGATGTCTCAAATTTTGAGGGAACATGCAATTGGCATGCTGATTGCAGGAACATCCACCAGAGCTTTGGGCACACCTACTCATTCAAGGGATTTTCTTTCTTTTTGCTACTTTCTAAATTGTAGAATAATAGTGAAGACATCACAACTTTGAAATAACACGTATGAAATCATGTAGTAATCAAAAAAGTGGTAAACAAATTAAAATATATTTTAGATTCTTCAAAGTAGCCACCCTTTGCCTTGATGACAGCTTTGCACACTCTTGGCATTCTCTCAACCAGCTTCATGAGGAATGCTTATCCAACCGTCTTGAAAAAGTTCCCACATATGCTGAGCACATGTTGGCTGGTTAGTTTGCTTTGGGTCATTGTCCTGTTGAAAAACAAATGATAGTCCCACTAAGCACAACCAGATTGTCACGCTCGCTATCCTCAAACTCCCTGTCATAAATCAACCAAGGCGTAGGTGGCATGTAGTTCCACATCTTTTAATGAAAGTGGATCCGAAATAACCCAAAAAACAAACAGGTAAACAGCAAAGACCGTGACGCAACCGAGGTGCACACAAACACAAAAGGAAAAAATAATTACCCACAAAACACAGGTGGGAAAAGGCTACCTAGGTATGGTTCTCAATCAGATACAACGATTGACAGCTGCCTCTGATTGGGAACCATGCCAGGCCAAACACCTAGAATTAGAAAACATAGAAAAACACATAGAATGCCCACCCAAACTCACGCCCTGACCAAACCAAAATAGAGACATAAAAAAGGAACTACGGTCAGGACGTGACACAGATGGGATGGCGTATCGCTGTAGAATGCTGTGGTAGCCATGCAGGTTAAGTGTGCCTTGAATTCTAAATAAATCATAGACAGTGTCACCAGAAAAGCACCCTCACGCCATCACACCTCCTCCTCCATGCTTTACTGTGGGAACCACACATGCGGAGATCATCCGTTCACCTACTCTGCGTCTCACAAAGACACACCGGTTGGAACCAAAAGTCTCAAATTTGGATTCATCAAACCAAACGACAGATTTCCACAGGTCTAATGTCCATTGCTCATATTTCTTGGCCAAGCAAGTCTCTTCTTCTCATTGGTGTCCTTTAGAGGTGGTTTCGAAGTTTGCAATTCGAAGGCCTGATTCACGCAGTCTCCTCTCAACAGTTGATGTTGAGATGTGTCTGTTACTTGAACTCCGTGAAGCATTTATTTGGGCTGCAGTCTGAGGTGCAGTTAATTGTCGATTTCTGAGGCTGGTAACACTAATTAACTTATTGTCTGCAAGGTTCTTCCTTTCCTGTAGCGGTCCTCATGAGAGCCAGTTTCATCATGGCGCTTGATGGTTTTTGCGACTTCACTTGAAGAAACGTTCAAAGTTTTTTAGATTTTCCGTATTGACTGACCTTCATGTCTTAAAGTAATGGTGGACTGTCGTTTCTCTTAGCTTATTTGAGCTGTTCTTGCCGTAATATTGACTTGGTCTTTTACCAGATAGGGCTATCTTCTGTGTACCCCTCCTACCTTGTCACAACCTGATTGGCTCAAATGCATTAAGAAGGAAAGAAATTCCACAAATACATTTTTAACAAGGAACACCTGTTATTTGAAATGCATTCTAGGTGACTACCTCCTGAAGCTGGTTGAGAGAATGCCAAGAGTCTGCGAAGCTGTCATCAAGGCAAAAGGTGGCTACTTTGAAGAATGTAAAAATATGACATTTCTTTTGATTTGTTTACCACTTTTTTGATTACTACATGATTCCATGTGTTATTTCAAAGTGTTGATGTCTTCACTATTATACCTACAATGTAGAAAATAGCAAAAATAAAGAAAATGGCTTGGATGAGTAGGTGTTTTCCAAACTTTTGACTGGTACTGTGTATATATGACCACTTTAGAAATGGTATAATTGCATGATATGATAGCCTTTTGCAAACTTGCTCCCCCTGTTGCCCCAATATGAATGTTTTTTTTACCACAAGGTTTTTCTTCACTATAAGCTCCATTGCTTTGATTGGTATATTGTTAGCTAGAAACCACAAGTGTCTATCCAGATAAAGAAAAGGCACCTGTGACAGAAAATTCAAGAAACTTATAAAGTTGAAGTCGGAAGTTACCATACACTTAGGTTGGAGTCATTAAAACTAGTTTTTCAACCACTCCACAAATTAATTGTTAACAAATTATAGTTTTGTCTAGTCGGTTAGGACATCTAGTTTGTGAATGACACAAGTAATTATTCCAACAATTGTTTACAGACAAATTATTTCACTTATGAGTCACGTTTCACAATTCCAGTGGGTCAGAAGTTTACATACACTAAATTGACTGTGCCTTTAAACAGCTTGGAAAATTCCAGAAAATTATGTCATGGCTTTAGAAGCTTCTGATCGGCTAATTAACATAATTTGAGTGAATTGGAGGTGTACCTGTGGATGTATTTCAAGGCATACCTTCAAACTCAGTGCCTCTTTGATTGACATCATTGGAAAAACAAAAGAAATCAGCCAATACCTCAGAACACAAATTGTTGACCTCCACAAGTCTGGTTCATCCACGGTAGCAATTTCCAAATGCCTGAAGGTACCACGTTCATCTGTACAAACAATAGTACGCAAGTATACACCATGGGACCACGCAGCCGTCATACTGCTAGGAAGGAGACACGTTCTGTCTCCTAGAGATGAACGTACTTTGTTGCGAAAAGTACAAATCAATCCCAGGACAACAGGACCTTGTGAAGATTCTGGAGGAAACAGGTACAAAAGTATCTATATCCACAGTAAAATTAGTCCTATATAGACTTAACCTGAAAGGCCGCTCAGCAAGGAAGAAGCCACTGCTCCAAAACCGCCAGAAAAAGCCAGACTACAGTTTGCAACTGCACATGGGGACAAAGATCGTACTTTTGGGAGATATGTCCTGTGGTCTGATGAAACAAAAATAGAACTGTTTGGCCATAATGCCCATCGTTATGTTTGGAGGAAAAAGGGGGAGGCTTGCAAGCTGAAGAACACCATCCCAACCGTGAAGCACGTGGGTGGCAGCATCATGTTGAGGGGGTGCTTTGCTGCAGGAGGGACTGGTGCACTTCACAAAATATATGGCTTCATGAGGGAGGAAACTTATGTGGATATATTGGAGCAACATCTCCAGACATCAGTCAGGAAGTTAAAGCTTGGTCGCAAATGGGTCTTCCAAATGGACAATGACCCCAATTATACTTCCAAAGTTGTGGCAAAATGGCCTAAGGACAACAAAGTCAAGGTATGTGCAAGCAAGGAGGCCTACAAACCTGACTCAGTGACACCAGCTCTGTCAGGAGGAATGGGCCAAAATTCACCCAACTTATTGTGGGAAGCTTGTGGAAGGCTACCCAAAACGTTTGACCCAAGTTAAACCATTTAAAGGCAATGTTACCAAATACTAATTGAGTGTATGTAAACTTCTGACCCACTGGGAATGTGATGAAAGAAATAAAAGCTGAAATAAATAATTCTCTCTACTATTATTCTGACATTTCACATTCTTAAAATAAAGTGGTGATCCTAACTGACCTAAGACAAGGACTTTTAACTAGGATTAAATGTCAGTAATTGTGAAAAACTGAGTGTAAATGTATTTGGCTAAGGTGTCATCACACACGCTGCTGCTACTGTCTACTATCTGTCACTTTATTCCTAGCTATATGTACATATCTACCTCAATTACCTCATACCCCCGTACATCCACTCGGTACTGGTACCCCTTTTGAATAGCCAAGTTATCATTCATTACTCATTGTGTTTTTATTATTACGTGTTTTACTTTTCTAATATTGCTCTATTTTCTTTCTCTCTGCATTGTTGGGAAGGGCCCATTAGAAAGCATTTCACGGTTAGTTCACACCTGTTGTTTACAAAGCATGTAACAAATACAATTTGATTTGCTAGCTGCTCAACCAAAATATACAGTGAGGTATTGTGTTCAAGTAAACGGAATACTTTTATTTTGAAACGTTTTTAGACCTGTTAATGCCGCTTAATGCCGCTAAAAGACGCTGATTTCACAGAGCTACCCTGCCTAGCTAGTTTTCTCGAGCAGCCTGCCCTTCCCAGCGCCAGACTGTGACGTCACCTGCGAAGCATCCTCTCTTTCTCTCGTCTGTCTGAACCTTCTCCATCCTCCCACCAACTGCGGTATTGGCATAACTAAACATTGTTGTTTCCACTTCTGTTGAGAAGTGTGTTTTTACCGTCAGTTGCTGGTTTCAAAGAGCACAAAAAATGTCAAAAACCATTAACCTTTTAGCAATTTAACCTCCACAGAAACCATCTTAATATGCATTACCATTTCTCCCGACAGTGGAAGAACTGCTCTCTAAAACTTTTATCAAATATAATTTATTTTAATTTGCATACATTTGCATAAACTGTAATGTTTTTAAAGTCAAACAACAACACAGTGGTAGACATTTTAAATGCTACTGCTCTTTCACCATTTCAGCTACAAACATTGAAACAACTAAACAATTTTTACTTTATACGTTATAACTATTTAAATAATTTTTCATTATCATAACATAACCCACCAACAGTAATATTTACTCTTGAACTGTTAAAGCTAGAGACACTAAATTAACTTTCTGTTAAAGCTAGAGACACTAAATTAACTTTCTCGTGTTATCAATCAAAACAATCTTTCCACCTATCTATACTTTTTGAACTATAACAATAAAAAATATGCATAAATTAACATGGTTTTAAATGAGAAACATAGTAATACAGTGGTAGCTATTCAAAACGGTCCTGCTCCTAAACCAATGAAGCTACAACAGCTTTAAAACATTCAGGCTATCCTAACGTCAAATTTCCTATAACCCTTTTATGAACTATTTTGATTTGCATAAATTAGCATAACACTTCATGTATTCAATGCCAACCATAAGAACACAGTGGTAGACAATTTAAAAGCTACTGCTTTTTAACAATTTCAGCTACAAACATTGAAACAACTAACATTAGTATAAAATAACCACCAACACTAATAGTAACTGTTCAAGCTAGAGACACCGAACCAACTTCACATGTTCAGGCTATCCTATTCTATCAAATAATCAAATCTGCCTACTTTTTCAACTATAACCAGTCAATATCATTTCTACTGCAGTCACTATCACTACTATAACTTATTTCACAACCATAAATACTTTAAGACAAGCTAGCAAGCACACACATTTTCTTTAGGAAATGTACTTTTCTAGTTCACAAGGAATTTACTTGAATCACCAGCAAATACACAAAACTCAAAGACAAAGGATTGTAAATATGACATATTACATTAAAGATTCCACTGTTATACTGCAAACAAATTCTTAATTGAGCGAACCAATTAATGAATTTCTACTTTTAGCTATAGAACATCAACATAACATAAAAATGTTAAAATTCGTATCTAACAGACAACTATCTCCACCTTCCTTGACTTCCTTCACATCTGGTTAATATTCTTTAGAACACACCATATTCCACTAGAGTAGAAGAAGAAAAATCACACAGTCAGATATTTTGTTCTCCTGGGTACCTTTTCATAAAAGCGTCTCAGAGTACGCCTAGGAGTGCTGATCTAGGATCAGTTTTGTATTTTACATCACAATGAATAAGTCTGAGACGCTTTGTGAGTATAGACCCTCACCCTGGACCTGTGATTGGAAGTTACTACTCCTCCCTGACACTGTATTTGCACTGCTGATCTCGGTCCCAGTCTCAGGCGAGGCTGGCGGTACCTCCTCCTCTTTCCTCCCCAGCAGTCTGTTGAACAGCTTCTGGAAGTTCCCACTGAAGGCAGAGCTGGAGAAGTAGTACACGATGGGGTTCAGCACGCTGTTGAAGTAGGTGAAACACACAGAGGTGTAGAACGCCAAACTGGCCTCTTTGAAATAATGGCACTCGTTGTACCAGACCTTGAGGATCCACACAGCGATCCGAGACACTGTACTGGGGAAGAAGCAAATTATGAAGATGAGTGCCACGGCCATGACAAACTGCAGCGCACGTTTGATCTTCCCCCCGGTGTCGATCGTCTTGTTCTTCAGCTGCCAGGTGATGCAGACCGTGCAGAAGGTGACAATGGCGGTGGGCAAGAAGAACTGGGTCACGTATAAGGTGTTGTGCCACGTAGACAGCGGGCTGAAGCCCATGCAGATGTTGAAGCTCTCGCACTGTGTCTGGTTGTTGCGGTAGAATAAGTGTTTGTTGGTCAGCAGGTACCCGGTTGCAGCGATGATCATCCCCCACAGGCCCAGGGACACCCACAGAGCATAATTCAGGCCCATCCGGTTGATTTTGTTCATGGGGTGAACGATCTTGAGGTAACGGTCGACAGCCACTGCAGTGAGGAAGAAGATGCCAGCGCCGCGGTTGGCCGTCAACATGAACAGCATAATCCGGCACATGGCATCACCATGGATCCAGTGCTTGCCGCGTCGGTAGTAGTCGGCTCTGAATGGAAGACAGAACAGGACTATGGAGTCGGCAACGGCCAGCTGTGTGAGGTAGACAGAGTTGGGCTTCCAGGTGTCCAGGAAAATAAACATCCACAGAGCCACAACATTCCCCATCAGCCCAAACATGAACTCCAGAACCAGGATGGGAGGCAGGACATGGTCCAGGATGGGAGACTCAAAGGCGCAACAGTCATCTTCTGTAGTAGTGAAGTTTGCCATGGGTCAAACGATACGCTTTTAACAGGAGAGACCGTCTGTGTGCTGCTTTGCTCCTCTCTGAAAATAGTCAATATTGATAGTGTTGTCTAGGCACCTCCTGCATTTAATCAGGGATTTTATTGTTTGCGGTGATGCAAACGATCTTCCGGTGCCAACAATGTGGAGAGTGTGTGTGGGTGTGCAGTGTGTTATCTCTTATGGAGATCTGTAGGCAGATGGCTCTGAGTGAGTACACCAGCAGCCCAGGGATTATGGGGTGTAGGGTCCCAAAGACCCTCCCCATTATTGATTAAGGGGACCTTAAGATTCATATGCTTGTCTCACTATTGTACTGTTGCTATGTGTCTGAACTCTGACACTATACTTTGCACAAGCTATCTAGTTTCATCTTTGCGATTAAGGCCTAGCAAGTGTGCCTGCAGGCTGGGTGTGAGTCAGACCGAAACTAGATAAAGGGAAGTAACAAGTGTCTGGTTTTGACATTTTTATCTTGTGAAAAGTGGTCAATGCTTATGAATTCAGAGAAGCTACTGTCCTAGGTTACCTCAGCTTATTGCTGCACATATACACGGAAGTAGATGATCACACCATCAGGGAAGTGATCAAAGTATATAATTAGCTGCACCCTTTGGTTGGTTGCAGAACTTACTGTGAAACATGCATGCTGTGCTTCCATTGTTAACTTCTCTCTGCAATTGCATTAATAAAGGTTTGGTTTATTTAAAGAAGATAGTCTGACTGCTGATTTCACCAATAAGCCAATGATTGACACGGAACAAGGAACCTACCCCAACAGGGGTCATTATAAAACTATTATGCTGGTGGAAAGATCATACTCGTGGGTACATAAGGGAGCGCAAGGGTTTCCAGAATACAGTTAACTTAAAGGTCACGACACCTGGTGTGGTTCAGGAGGCACAAATTGGAAGAAAATGTGCCTAACGAAGCAGTTTTAAAGGGAGGTCATCTCGGACTCTTATCTATTCTTTATCATTGTGCTAGGAGAGTCGCTGGTTTGAGGGAAACACCTGCCATCTTTTACATCCTGAGATGCCAGTGAGCCTTATCCAAAAGTTAGACAAATAGATCCTGGTAGATGTGATTTCAAATCCTTTCAGAAAATGTTAACTACCTGATTATGTGCAGCCCAATTTCCTATAATAATATCACCATAATACATATTTCCAAGCATGTCACTGTGTTCCATTGGCCCCGTCCCTTTCCCACAGACTATAAGAACTGAGAACTGAAAAGAACTGAAAAATGCCAAAAGGGAGTGGCCAAGTCCACAGTTTCTATACAGTAAATAAAATAGATATAAAACGACTCCTTTTTAATGTTAATGTGTACATTTGGCCAGGTTGTTGTTACATGTTGCATCCATTTTCAGGTCTTCACTTCTTGACTTCTCCAAGATCTTCAATGCTGTCGTCATCCACCTACAATGGAAAGACAGATGGTTAGTGTGTGTAATATATATAGTGGGGCAAAAAAGTATTTAGTCAGCCACCAATTGTGCAAGTTCTCCCACTTAAAAAGATGAGAGAGGCCTGTAATTTTAATCACAGGTACATTTCAACTATGACAGGCAAAATGAGAAAAAAAATCCAGAAAATCACATTGTAGGATTTTTAATGAATTTATTTGCAAATTATGGTGGAAAATAAGTATTTGGTCACCTACAAACAAGCAAGATTTCTATCTCTCACAGACCTGTAACTTCTTCTTTAAGAGGCTCCTCTGTCCTCCACTCGTTACCTGTATTAATGGCACCTGTTTGAACTTGTTTTCAGTATAAAAGACACCTGTCCACAACCTCAAACAGTCACACTCCAAACTCAACTATGGCCACGACCAAAGAGCTGTCAAAGGACACCAGAAACAAAATTGTAGACCTACACCAGGCCAGGAAGACTGAATCTGCAATAGGTAAGCAGCTTGGTTTGAAGAAATCAACTGTGGGAGCAATTATTAGGAAATGGAAGACATACAAGACCACTGATAATCTCCCTCTATCTGTGGCTCCACGCAAGATCTCACCCCGTGGGGTCAAAATGATCACAAGAACGGTGAGCAAAAATCCCAGAACCACACGGGGGGACCTAGTGAATGACCTGCAGAGAGCTGGGACCAAAGTAACAAAAGCCTACCATCAGTAACACACTACGCCGCCAGAGACTCAAATCCTGCAGTGTCAGACGTGTCCCCCTGCTTAAGCCGGTACATGTCCAGGCCCGTCTGAAGTTTGATAGAGAGCATTTGGATGATCCAGAAGAAGATTGGGAGAATGTCATATGGTCAGATGAAACCAAAATAGAAGTTTTTGGTAAAAACTCAAATCGTCGTGTTTGGAGGACAAAGAATGCTGAGTTGCATCCAAAGAACACCATACCTAATGTGAAGCATGGGGGTGGAAACATCATGCTTTGGGGCTGTTTTTCTGGAAAGGGACCAGGACGACTGATCCGTGTGAAGGAAAGAATGAATGGGGCCATGTATCGTGAGATTTTGAGTGAGAACCTCCTTCCATCAGCAAGGGCATTGAAGATTAAACGTGGCTGGGTCTTTCAGCATGACAATGATCCCAAACACACCGCCCGGGCAACGAAGGAGTGGCTTCGTAAGAAGCATTTCAAGGTCCTGGAGTGGCCTAGCCAGTCTCCAGATCTCAACCCCATAGAAAATCTTTGGAGGGAGTTGAAAGTCCAGGTTGCCCAGCAACAGCCCCAAAACATCACTGCTCTAGAGGAGATCTGCATGGAGGAATGGGCCAAAATACCAGCAACAGTGTGTGAAAACCTTGTGAAGACTTACAGAAAACGTTTGACCTCTGTCTTTGCCAACAAAGGGTATATAACAAAGTATTTAGATAAACTTTTGTTATTAACCAAACACTTATTTTCCATCATAATTTGCAAATAAATTCATTAAAAATCCTACAATGTGTTTTTCTGGATTTTTTTTCTCATTTTGTCTGTCATAGTTGAAGTGTACCTATGATGAAAATTACAGGCCTCTCTCATCTTTTTAAGTGGGAGAACCTGTACAATTGGTGGCTGACTGAATACTTTTTTGCCCCACTGTATCTCATTCAGGTACACACAGACTACTCGTCTATTTCCTGTAACTATCTTTTTTCAGCCATCTATGTGGCGTTGCAGAGTAAACACAGCCGTCTTACCTCAGGCCACTTTTCCTGAATGACATCGATGATGTCATCTGTAAAATCTCCCTGAATGATGATTTCATCCTCCGCCGTCACCGAGGCGCCGCAGGAGAACTTCTGGGCAAAGAATCTCTGAGCCTCTTTAAGGTCAATGTCTGCAGGGAGGAAGTCCACAGTCACAAGCAAGAAAAACAACAAGGTTACGGGTCTGTCCACGTCTTTAACAAGGTGTTTACAGTAACAGGATGTGACAGTCAGTCTTACCAAAGGTGTTCATTCCACAGACTCGGGTGACATATTTCTTCTTGGCACGGGGGATTTTAGCTATCGTTATTTTCTGAGGGACAGTCTTCTTTTTCTGTTTGATCTGTCCTCTGCCACCTAGACAGAGTCAGCACAGACGGGTTAGAACAGGGTTCTCCAATGCCAGTCCTCAGACACCCCCTAGCAGTTGCAAGTGCTTGTTCTACTACTGCACTAAGACCTGATTCAACCAATGAACCCCAGTGATTTAGTCTGGAATAGAGCAAATCATATAACAATGTTATTTGTCACAGGTGCAGAATACAAGAGGTGTAGACCTTATTGTGAAATACTAACCAACAATGCAGTTCAAGAAATGGAGTTATGAAAATATTTAGTAAATAAACTGAAGTAAAAAACACAAAGAGTAACAATAAAATAACGCGGCTATATAAAAGTGGGTACCGGTATCTCAATGTGCAGGGGTACAGGTTAGTTGAGGTAATTTGTATATGTAGGTAGGGGTAGTGACTATGCATAGATAATAAATGCGAGTAGCAGCAGCGTAAAAACACTGGGGTCTTACGGCCTGGGGGTAGAAGCTGTTGAGATGCCTTTTGGACCTAGACTTGGCGCTCCAGTACCGCATGCCGTGCGGTAGCAGAGAGAACAGTCTATGACCTGGGTGACTGGGTCTTCCTCTGACTGCCTAGTATATAGGTCCTGGATGGCAGGAGGCTTGGCCCCAGTGATGTATTGGACCGTACACACTACCCTCTGTAGCATCTTACAGTCAGATGCCTAGCAGTTGCCATACCAGGCAGTGATGCAACCACCTTTCAATGGTGCAGGTGTAGAACTTTGAGGATCTGGGGACTCATGCCAAATCTTTTCAGGCTCCTGAGGGGGAAAAGGTGTTGTCGTGCCCTCTTCATGATTGTCTTGGTGTGTTTGGACCATGAGTTTGTTGGTGATGTGGACACCAAAGAATTTGAAGCTCTCAACCTGCTCCTCTACAGCCCTGTTGATGTGAATGTGGCGTGTTCGGCACTCCTTTTCCTGTAGTCCATGATCAGCTCCTTTGTCTTGCTCATGTTGAGGGAGAGGTTGTTGTCCTGGCACGCCACTGCCAGGTCTCTGACCTCCTCCCTATAGGCTGTATCATCGTTGGCGGTTATCAGGCCTACCACTGTTGTGTCCTCAGCAAACTTAATGATGGTGTTGGAGTCGTGCTTGAACTGGGAGTACAGGATGGGACTAAGCACGCACCCCTGATGGCTCCCCGTGTTGAGTATCAGCGTGACATGTGTTGTTGTCTACCCTTACCACCTGGGGGCGGCCCGTCAGGAAGTCCAGGATCCAGTTGCAGAGGGAGGATTTTAGTCCCATGGTCCTTTCTTAGTGATGAGCTTTGTGGGCACTGTGGTGTTGAACATTGAGCTGTTGTCAATGAACAGCATTATCACATAGGTGTTCATTTTTTTTTTTTTTTTTAACTCTGTTTATTAAGTTTTGAACATACACACACACAGACAAGACAAAGCAATATAAATAATATACTCAACTAGAAAAAAATACAAATAAAAAGACAAATAAAAAAATAGCTTTAAAGATACCATACTTTAGACAAGTTAAACACACCAGGCAGAAGGCTACAGAGGTTAAAGGGCAATCTATAGTACAGGGACAGAGCAAACACCTCACCATTGTTCCTGTAAGCAGTCAAGGGATAAGGGTGGAGAAATGCAACCACTCACAGAGAGTCATGGCCACAGACCGATCATCCACTGGACAAAAAAAAAGTTTACAATGCTTTAAAATAAAAAAATTAAATGATTATTCATGTAGGCGTGAACAAAATGTAAAAAATAACTGGGAAAAACAAGCTAACACTTCAGTCTCTGCCTGGGCAAGATGAACAAGGCATCTGCGGACCACAATCAATAAGCACATGGACCTTAATACCCCCCCAGCAAAAACACAGAGAGAAGCTCCTCCAACCCTTAAGTCACAGACTTATTTTAGTATTAATTGGAATGCCATCAGAGGATGGACTGTTTAAAGTAAGACCGGAATGGAGCCCAAGCCTCATCAAACAGTTTGGGGTTCCCACGTGAATTGAATTGAATTTTTTCTAGTTTCAGAGAGCACAACACATCCCTCACCCAATATTTATAAGATGGGGGAGCTGCCATCTTCCAGTTCTGTAGTATTAGCCGTCTAGCTAAAAGAGTTGTATAAGCAACAGTGTCCGACTGGATTCTTGATAGGGGGGTACCCATGGGCAGTACTCCAAAAAGGGCTGTAAGGGGAGACGGATCTATAACAGTGTCATATTTATCAGAGAAACATTTAAATATTAATTCCCAGAAACCTGACAGTTTATGACAGCCCCAAAACATATGCAACAGTGTGGCTGGTTCCACCTTACATCTGACACAGGTAGGATCAAAATCAGAGAATATTCTTCCAAGTTTGGCCCCCAAACTTGAATGAGGCTGTGTCTAGTGCTAAAAGAGGACGAGTGTACCCTGCGCAGCACAGATTCCCAGGCGTCTTCCCCAAGTTCCTCCCCCAAATCTTTTTCCCATCGAGTCTTTAAAGGCACCAGAGAAGGGTTCTGTAGGTCATGAATGATTGCATATACATCTGAAATTGCACCTCTAGGAAGCTTGTTCAGCTCCAAGATGCTCTCTATAGCAGTATTCGCAGGCCTATTGGGAAATCCAGGTGTGTTAGCCCTGACAAAGTTTCTAGTCTGGAGATAGAGGAAAAAGTGGGATTGGGGGAGATTGAACTTTTCCTGCAGCTGAGAAAAAGTGGCAAATGTATCATCAAAGAATAATTGGGCTAGCGAGGAAAGGCCTAGTGAGTGCCAAATGCCAAAAGCCCCACCATTCAAAGATGGAGGAAATAAAATGTTCTGATTGATTGGGCCTGATAGAGGAAAACCTCGGAGGCTAAAGGCTAAACGGAACTGATTCCAAATTTTAAGAGACTGCTTTACAATTGGGTTGGCACAACTTTTGCCTAGGGACACTGGGAGAGACGAGCACAGCACAGAAGAAAGTGCTGCAAGTTTACACGATTCAGACTCCATCTGGGCCCAGAGTGGTCTAGGGCCAGTAGGATCAGTCTGCAGCCAGTACAGAACGGCTCTGAAATTTGCAGCCCAGTAGTATGTCTGAAAATTTGGTAAAGCTAAACCCCCCAATGACCTAGGCTTCTGTAAATGTTTTCTACCAATCCGTGGTACCTTGCCATCCCAAATAAAATGCATGAATGTTTGATCCAGTGAAATAAAAAAAGATTTTGGAATAAAAATGGGTAAACATTGAAATAAATATAAAAATTTGGGCAACACATTAATTTTTATGACATTAATCCTTCCGATAAGAGAAAGGGGAAGCAAATTCCAAAAAGTAAAAGATTGCTTCAATCTGTCTGCTAGAGCAACAACGTTTTCCTGAAACAAATTTGAATATTTCCTTGTCACTTACTCCCAAGTAAGTGAATTGTTCCCGGACAATCCTAAACTGAGAACTTGTGAAAGAGCACTTTAAAGCAGCCTTGTTTACCGGAAAGAGCTCACTCTTGCCTAGATTCAGCTTGTACCCTGAGATTGATCCAAACTTTTTAAGAACAGATAGGGCACGTGGCAATGAGGTATCGGGGTTGGAGATAAACAAAAGGAGGTCGTCAGTATATAGCGAGACTTTCTGCTCCCAGCCCGCCCTGATTATGCCTTGAATGGCATCATTAGAGCGTAGTGCAATGGCGAGAGGCTCGATTGCCAAAGCAAACAACAAGGGGGAGAGTGGGCAACCCTGTCTGGATCCGCGGTGCAAGGGAAACTAGTCAGAGGACAAGTTATTGGTCCGTACCGAAGCCATGGGGGAAAAATAAAGAATCTTTATCCACGCAATGAATTTGGGGCCAAAGCCAAATCTATAAAGGACAGCTGTTAGGTAATCCCACTCAACGCGGTCAAACGCTTTTTCGGCGTTTGTGAGACCACCACCTCCGGGTCCTCCGACGCTGGGGAGTACAGTATATTCATAAGGCGCCTAATATTGAAAAATAAATGCCTATTTCTCACAAAGCCAGTCTGGTCAGAGTGTATTACTTGGTGCAGCAAGCCTTCCATACGGATGGCTAAAAGCTTAGCTAGGATTTTGTAATCACAGTTTAAAAGCGAGATTGGGCGATAGGATCCACATTCCAGGGGGTCTTTGTCTTTAGTAGTAATGAAATTGAAGCCTGATAAAGACTAGGCGGCAGCTTTGAAGTATTGAGGCACTCTGCAAATAGTCGGGACAAGAATGGGCAAAGCAGACCAGAAAACGTCCTGTAAAATTCGGTTGGAAAACCGTCCGGACCCGGTGATTTACCACTTTTCATTGCGGACACTGTTGTTGCAATCTCCTCAAGCGTAAATTCTTCTTCTAGACAGTCATGGGAGTCTGTTTCAATTGAAGGCATATTCAAGCCATTAAAGAAGGAGTCAATCAGCGAAGGGTCTTGAGGGGATTCAGAGGTGTATAGCGCAGAGTAAAATTGTTTAAATTGATCATTGATCTCTTTATGTATAACTGTGGTGGCACCAGACGGGGTCCTTATTTGTGGGATTAAACGTGAGGCCTCAGATTTACGGATCTGATGTGCAAGGAGTTTACTGGCCTTGTCGCCTTGTTCATAGACTTTGTATCGAGCTCGCAAGAGTAACTGTTCAGCTTGCCTGGTAGAAAGCTCATCAAATTCAGATTGGAGTAGTTGGCGCTCTTTATGCAGATCAGAGGAAGGATCCGTAGCATACTTCTCATCCAATGTGGCTATGGACTCGCTCAGGTCCCAAAGTCGCTGGGAGCGAACTCTGTTTTGGTTGGCTGTATAAGAAATAATTTGGCCACGTAGGTATGCTTTGAGAGACTCCCATATGGTAGAGCAGGACATACCTGGTGTTGAATTAGTTTCTAGGAATAAGGTAATTTCAGAAGAAATTAAATTGACAAACTCCTTATCTGAGAGTAAAATGGGGTTGAGACGCCATTGATAACACCTAGGAGGTCGCTGGGGAAACTCTAGTTCAAGCACTAATGGTGAATGGTCAGAGATAACAATACTCTCGTAAGTACACTGCCGAAGGTTAGGCAGAAGTTTTTTGTCCAAAAATAAGTAATCAATCTGGGAGTATGTTTGATGAACATGAGAATAAAAGGAATACTGTCTATCTGTAGGATGTAGGAAACGCCAGGCCTCAAACATAGCATATTTCTGAAGAAAGGATTGAATAAGTAGGGCACATTTAGATGGGCCTGTATTTGTTTGTGAGGACTTGTCAAGAACTGGGGACATTTTACAGTTGAAATCCCCCCCTAAAATCAACAAATGAGAATCTAAATTGGGAATAGCAGACAGAAAGGAAGAAATGAAACTTGTGTCATCCCAATTGGGAGTATAAACATTAGCCAAAACAAGAGGGGTAGAAAACAGTTCACCGGTTACTATGACGTATCGTCCCTTAGTATCAGAAACCTCCTGTATTCTGGCCTCAATCGTAGCAACCACTTATGTTTTCATTTCAACTATTTCAGAGCGTAGTAGTTTGATGGCCTCGAGAATGTTCATTTCAGCGCCGCCAGGCCAAGCCGCGCCCCCGGGTAAAGTGTGCGTCCCCGGGCCCTCAGACTCAGGAGAGGGCGGTGATGAGAGCGGGTCTTGTAGGCCGGGTTTTCTCAAAGTCATGTTCTTGGCCTTATGTTTGGTCGACATGCTGACATTCGGAAGCAAAGTAGTCTTGGTTTTTACAGAAAGGGATCACCAAATTAATATTTGAAAATAAATACGGTTTTGCTGCAGAATTCACATAAACTTTAAGAATACCACGGGAGCAAACGGAAAACACGTCAGTCGCACATGGCGTCCCCTACCATCCCCCACATAGGTGTTCATTTTGTCCAGGTGGGAAAGGGCAGTGTGGAATGCGATTGAGTCATCTGTGGATCTGTTAGGGCGGTATACGAATTGGGTCTTGGGTTTCCGGGATGGTGTTGATGTGAGCCATGACGAGCATTTCAAAGCACTACCGACATGAGTGGTACAGCGGTAGTCATTTAGTTAGGTGACCTTCGCATTCTTGGGCACAAGGACTATGGACTATGGCTTTAGTTTTTGCTTGTAAGCAGGAGAATATAATTATGATCAGATTTGCCAAATGGAGAGAGAGCTTTGTACGCGTCTCTGTGTCTGCAGTAAAGGTACCTAGTTTTTCCCCCCTCTGGTTCCAAATGGAACATGCTGGAAGAAATTAGGTAAAATGGATTTAAGTTTCCCTGCATTAAAGTTCCTGGCCACTAGGAGCACTGCTTCTGGATGAGCATTTTCTTGTTTGCTTATGTCCTTATACAGCTCGTTGAGTGCGGTCTTAGTGCAGGCATCAGCTTGTGGTGGTAAATAGATGGCTATGAAAAATATAAACTCTCGGTAGATAGAGTGGTCTACAGCTTATCATGAGGTATTCTACCTCAAGCGAGCAATAGACTTCGCGCACCAGCTGTTATTGACAAATAGACACATCCCAACAACCTCTATAAACTCAATCTGGCCAGTTTGTTGCAAAAGGTGGAGGTTGACCTTTGTACAGTGCCTTGCGAAAGTATTCGGCCCCCTTGAACTTTGCGACCTTTTGCCACATTTCAGGCTTCAAACATAAAGATATAAAACTGTATTTTTTTGTGAAGAATCAACAACAAGTGGGACACAATCATGAAGTGGAACGACATTTATTGGATATTTCAAACTTTTTTAACAAATCAAAAACTGAAAAATTGGGCGTGCAAAATTATTCAGCCCCTTTACTTTCAGTGCAGCAAACTCTCTCCAGAAGTTCAGTGAGGATCTCTGAATGATCCAATGTTGACCTAAAGGACTAATGATGATAAATACAATCCACCTGTGTGTAATCAAGTCTCCGTATAAATGCACCTGCACTGTGATAGTCTCAGAGGTCCGTTAAAAGCGTAGAGAGCATCATGAAGAACAAGGAACACACCAGGCAGGTCCGAGATACTGTTGTGAAGAAGTTTAAAGCCGGATTTGGATACAAAAAGATTTCCCAAGCTTTAAACATCCCAAGGAGCACTGTGCAAGCGATAATATTGAAATGGAAGGAGTATCAGACCACTGCAAATCTACCAAGACCTGGCCGTCCCTCTAAACTTTCAGCTCATACAAGGAGAAGACTGATCAGAGATGCAGCCAAGAGGCCCATGATCACTCTGGATGAACTGCAGAGATCTACAGCTGAGGTGGGAGACTCTGTCCATAGGACAACAATCAGTCGTATATTGCACAAATCTGGCCTTTATGGAAGAGTGGCAAGAAAGCCATTTCTTAAAGATATCCATAAAAAGTGTTGTTTAAAGTTTGCCACAAGCCACCTGGGAGACACCAAACATGTGGAAGAAGGTGCTCTGGTCAGATGAAACCAAAATTGAACTTTTTGGCAACAATGCAAAACGTTATGTTTGGCGTAAAAGCAACACAGCTGAACACACCATCCCCACTGTCAAACATGGTGGTGGCAGCAAAATGGTTTGGGCCTGCTTTTCTTCAGCAGGGACAGGGAAGATGGTTAAAATTGATGGGAAGATGGATGGAGCCAAATACAGGACCATTCTGGAAGAAAACCTGATGGAGTCTGCAAAAGACCTGAGACTGGGACGGAGATTTGTCTTCCAACAAGACAATGATCCAAAACATAAAGCAAAATCTACAATGGAATGGTTCAAAAATAAACATATCCAGGTGTTAGAATGGCCAAGTCAAAGTCCAGACCTGAATCCAATCGAGAATCTGTGGAAAGAACTGAAAACTGCCGTTCACAAATGCTCTCCATCCAACCTCACTGAGCTCGAGCTGTTTTGCAAGGAGGAATGGGGGAAAAATTCAGTCTCTCGATGTGCAAAACTGATAGAGACATACCCCAAGCGATTTACAGCTGTAATCGCAGCAAAAGGTGGCGCTACAAAGTATTAACTTAAGGGGGCTGAATAATTTTGCACGCCCAATTTTTCAGTTTTTGATTTGTTAAAAAAGTTTGAAATATCCAATAAATTTCGTTCCACTTCATGATTGTGTCCCACTTGTTGTTGATTCTTCACAAAAAAATACAGTTTTATATCTTTATGTTTGAAGCCTGAAATGTGGCAAAAGGTCGCAAAGTTCAAGGGGGCCGAATACTTTCGCAAGGCACTGTAAATGGATGGACTTACCTCTCACTCTACTGGGTAGAATCAATGTAATTAAAATGAATGTCCTGCCCAGATTTCTATATCTGTTTCAATCTCTCCCTATCCCTGTTCCCGCAGCATTTTTTTCCTCTCTCAACAAGCTGACCAGACGGTTTATCTGGCACGGCAAAACCCCTAGGGTTGGCCTGGATAAACTGACCCTTGACTACAGTCAAGGGGGCTTAAACCTCCCCAATTTTAGAATGTACAACTGGGCTGCACAGTCTAGGTTTCTGGCTCAGAGGTTTGACAATGGTCCCTCTCCCTCATGGTTGAACATTGAAGAGCTTGAGATAAATGATGACACTGGGGCAGAATTGTTTTACAAATGGGAGAGAAAATCTATAAAAACCATCACAGACAACCCTTTAATCATACATTCTGTCCTGGCATGGTGCAAACTGCATGAGCTGTTCAGACGAGAGAGATTCCTTTCCCCTAAAACCTCTCTATGGAACAATAGATTGATCCCTATGTTTTTCCAGAATAGTAACTTTAGACCATGGTCTGATAAGGGGATCACTCTTCTGGAACATTGTTACAAGGAGGGAGTTCTTATGTCTTTTGATCAGCTGAAACAGAAATACCACTTGCCTAACAGGGACCTCTTTAGCTACCTACAACTACGAAACTTTATTAGCGTGACGCTCAAGGGACAATGGAACCTACCTAAGATGTCACCTATTGAACAACTCTGCCACGCAGACCAACCACTGTTCAAGACCATTTCCCGTGTATACGATGCTCTTATGTCAGGACTAACACTGCCTGGGCTAGATAAACCCCGACTTAGATGGGGAAAAGATCTGGGTATTGATCTTGATGAGGATCTATGGAGTGACCTATGCAGGGATGGTGTTACATCCACATTGAACTCCAGATACAGACTGATCCAGTTTAATTTCCTCCATCAGCTCTATATCACCCCATCTAGACTGCACAAGTTCAACCCAGATATCTCCTCCCTATGTTTTAGATGTGCCTCAGATGAAGGAACATTCCTCCATTCCACTTGGCAGTGTTCAAAACTACACGGTTTCTGGCAGGGGGTGTGCGATACCATATCCTCAATTCACGGGGTTGCATTCCCTTTAGACCCGGAGGTCTGTCTACTGGGTAACTTTACTAACACCAATCTTAGGCAAAGCCATACTATAAAGCTAAAAGAAATATTGCTAGCGATTGCCAAGAAATGCATTGCCTTGAAATGGAAACTGGATTCCTCCCTGCCAGTTGCAATGTGGCTGGCAGGGAGGAAGTTATTAGTTGTATCCCTTTGGAGAAAATCACTTACTGCTTGAGGAATAAGTTAAAGACATTTTGCAGAATTTGGCAACCTTTTATTGACTATATGGAGAATCTCCCCCCACATCTCATTGATTGAATCTATATATAATCCTCACATAATGTTTCACACATAATGTATAATATGTAGCCTACGGCAGGTGATCCAATGACTCGTTATTATATTTTTCTTATTGTATGTTTATATATAATATTTTATTTTTTTATTTTTTTATGTTAAGCTCGTCTGTTACTGTCACTTTGTCCTATCGTTGTCTAATATCTTTTCACTTTTGTTTTGAATGTTCTTAATTGGAAAATGCAAAAATAAAATATTTAAAAATAATTAAAAAAAATAGACACACCCCCACCCCTTGTCTTACCAGATATAGCTGTTCTGTCCTGTCGATGCACAGAAAACCCAGCCAATTGTATATTATCCGTGTTGTCGTTTAACCACGATTTGGTGAAACATAAGATATTACAGTTTAATGTCCGTTGCTCGGATAGTCTCGAACGAAGATCATCCTGTTACTTCTCCAGTAATTTCACGTTGGATAATAGAACGAATGGTAGAGGTGGGTTACCCACTGTCTGATGAAACTCAACTACACTCATCCTGGCAAACACACCTGGGAAGTTCTTCTCCAGCCACTGCCTGCATTTGGATGGCTCAGGCATGTACTCACAGTACTCTGTTGGCAAGGAGCACACTGGAAAACCAACAACAGAGGTGTTAGACCTTGACAATCATGTGATACCACAAATCAATGTTTTAGGAATTGGCCATGAGCATGCATAGATCACTAGAATAGGGTGCCATTGGGCCTCCCCAGTGGTTAAGGGCGCTATACTGCAGCGCCAGCTGTGCCACGAGAGACTCTGGGTTCGCGCCCAGGCTCTGTCGCAACCGGCCGCGACCGGGAGGTCCGTGAAGAATAGGGAATAGGGTGCCATTTTGGAAAATGCCCAGTAGTTCTTACCGCCACAATACTGGACTTTCTTTGGGCACTTTGTGTCTGGGTCAGCACTCCCATGATGGCCTCCTTTGTTTTCTGGTGAACACGTCTCTGCATTCTCAGTAGTAGCCATTATAGATTATCTGAACACAGAGGGAAAAAAGGTTAATTGGATAAAGTATACCTTCAAATTGAACAAAAAGTGAGAATCAGCCTTTCACCAGACAACTTGGATCCTGGACCCTCGACAATGGATTGGTCTGAGGACAGCAAACTCGCATTGTCAAAGCACTAAAAACAGATCCTTGTCATGGCCTGCCATGTCACAGTGAACATGGACTGCCACTTTAATCATTGCATGACACCTAACTCACCATGAAAACTGCTGCAATATATTTGACTGATGATGCTACTCCTGCTGCTATTGTAGTTACTTTGCACTCAATACATTTTTATTTATTTTACCTTTATTTAACTAGGCAAGTCAGTTAAGAACAAATTCTTATTTTCAATGACAGCCTAGGAACAGTAGGTTAACAGCCTTGTTCAGGGGCAGAAGGCCAGTAAGTTATTATAATGCTCATGGTAAATACTTGAATTTAGGGGAGGGAAATACCCAACCGATGTGCAGTACAAATAACTAGGCAGCCATTTCCTAAGTTGCGTCACCGGAAGCACTTTCCAACAGTCTTGAAGAAGTTCCCACATATGTTGAGCACATGTTGGCTGGTTAGTTTGCTTTGGGTCATTGTCCTGTTGAAAAACAAATGATAGCCCCACTAAGGACAACCAGATGGGATGGCATATCGCTGTAGAATGCTGTGGTAGCCATGCTGGTTAAGTGTGCCTTGAATTCTAAATAAATCATAGACAGTGTCACCAGCAAAGCACCCCCACACAATCACAACTCCTCCTCCATGCTTTACTGTGGGAACCACACATGCGGAGATCATCCGTTCACCTACTCTGCGTCTCACAAAGACACGCCGGTTGGAACCAAAAGTCTCCAATTTGGATTAATCAAACCAAACGACAGATTTCCACAGGTCTAATGTCCATTGCTCATATTTCTTGGCCAAGCAAGTCTCTTCTTCTCATTGGTGTCCTTTAGAGGTGGTTTCGAAGTTTGCAATTCGACCATGAAGGCCTGATTCACTCAGTCTCCTCTCAACAGTTGATGTTGAGATGTGTCTGTTACTTGAACTCTGTGAAGCATTTATTTGGGCTGCAATCTGAGGTGCAGTTAATTGCCAGTTTCATCATGGCGCTTGATGGTTTTTGCGACTTCACTTGAAGAAATGTTCAAAGTTCTTTAGATTTTCCGTATTGACTGACCTTCATGTCTTAAAGTAATGGTGGACTGTCATTATTCTTAGCTTATTTGAGCTGTTCTTGCCGTAATATTGACTTGGTCTTTTACCAGATAGGGCTATCTTCTGTGTACCCCTCCTACCTTGTCACAACTGATTGGCTCAAATGCATTAAGAAGGAAAGAAATTCCACAAATACATTTTTAACAAGGAACACCTGTTATTTGAAATACATTCCAGGTGACTACCTCCTGAAGCTGGTTGAGAGAATGCCAAGAGTCTGCGAAGCTGTATCCTCATACCCCCGCACACCTCATACCCCCGCACATCCACTCGGTACTGGTACCCCTTTTGTATAGCAAAGTTATCCTTCATTACTCATTGTGTTTTTATTATTACGTGTTTTACTTTTCTAATATTGCTCTATTTTCTTTCTCTCTGCATTGTTGGGAAGGGCCCATTAGTGTTAGTCCACACCTGTTGTTTACAAAGCATGTAACAAATACAATTTCATTTGCTAGCTGCTCAACCAAAATATACAGTGAGGTATTGTGTTCAAGTAAACGGAATACTTTTATTTTGAAACGTTTTTAGACCTGTTAAGGCCGCTTAATGCCACTAAAAGACGCTGATTTCACAGAGCTACCCTGCCCAGCTAGTTTTCTCGAACAGCCTGCCCTTCCCAGCGCCAGACTGTGACGTCACCTGCGACGCATCCTCTCTTTCTCTCGTCTGTCTGAAAGTTCTCCATCCACCCACCACTGCGGTATTGGCATAACTAAACACCAAATATAATCAAACGTTTATATATATATATATATATATATATATATATACAGTGATAATTAAAATCATATTGTACATGTTATAGAACAACATGTATTCACATTTGCTTTTATGCAAACACATTGCCAGTGTACTTACTAAACCATAGACAACCTCACAAAACACATTTGTCTCACTTGGAAAGTCAGTGTATTTGACATCTTTCAATGAAAATAATCTCTCTGGAAATAATCTACTTGAATCATTGGTTTGTGGAAATCACAATTAATTAGTGTGCTTGCTGAAGGAAAGACCACTCTACATTTATTATGCACAGTTCAGACACAGAACCTATGGCAAGTCAAACTGAATAAAAATTAAGAGCGGGCTGGCAAGGTTGAGAGTTATTCTTGACATGGGATTGGTTTCATCCAACCGCTCCTCAACACTGCAGGCTTCCTAGTTGGATTTGGGTCGAATTCAGGCATAGCAGTGAAATAACGAAAAAAGCAAATAAAGACGATTCACACACCTGTTCAGTGATGAAGTTAATGTTTTAAACAGTGAATATAATTGCTTTAATGTGTCTTGGCTAATGTAACGTGTCTTCAGATTTCATGACTCCCTTATACTAAGGAATTGTAGTCTCCTCATCCCTAAAATAAACCATGAGATATGTGAGAGAGCAATATTACTGTGCAACGTAGACATTCTATTTTCTCCCGCAAAACTATTTGTTTATTGATGTAGTGCCAATTGGCTATGAATGTTTCCACTTCTGTTGAGAAGTCTGTTTTTACCGTCAGTTGCTGGTTTCAAAGAGCACAAAAATGTCAAAAACCACGACCCTTTTAGCAATTTAACCTCCACAGAAACCATCTTAATATGCGTTACCATTTCTCCCCACAGTGGAAGAACTGCTCTCTAAACCTTTTATCAAATATAATTTATTTTAATTTGCATGTATTCGCATAAACTGTAATGTTTTCAAAGTCAAACAACAACACAGTGGTAGACATTTTAAATGCTACTGCTCTTTCACCATTTCAGCTACAAACATTGAAACAACTAACATTTTTTTTACTTTATACATTATAATTATTTCAATCATTTTTCATTATCATAACATAACCCACCAACAGTAATATTTACTCTTGAACTGTTAAAGCTAGAGACACTAAATTAACTTTCTGTTAAAGCTAGAGACACTAAATTAACTTTCTCATGTTATCAATCAAAACAATCTTTCCACCTATCTATACTTTTTGAACTATAACAATAAAAAATATGCATAAATTAACATGGTTTTAAATGAGAAACATAGTAATACAGTGGTAGCTATTCAAAACGGTCCTGCTCCTAAACCAATGAAGCTACAACAGCTTTAAAACATTCAGGCTATCCTAACGTCAAATTTCCTATAACCCTTTATGAACTATTTTGATTTGCATAAATTAGCATAACACTTCATGGATTCAATGCCAACCATAAGAACACAGTGGTAGACAATTTAAAAGCTACTGCTTTTTAACAATTTCAGCTACAAACATTAAAACAACTAACATTAGTATAAAATAACCACCAACACTAGTAGTAACTCTTGAACTGTTCAAGCTAGAGACACCGAACCAACTTCACATGTTCAGGCTATCCTATTCTATCAAATAATCAAATCAAATCTGCCTACTTTTTCAACTATAACCAGTCAATATCATTGCTCCTGCAGTCACTATCACTACTATAACTTATTTCACAACCAAAAATACTTTAAGACAAGCTAGCAAGCACACACATTTTCTTTAGGAAATGTACTTTTCTAGTTCACAAGGAATTTACTTGAATCACCAGCAAATACACAAAACTCAAAGACAAAGGATTGTAAATATGACATATTACATTAAAGATTCCACTGTTATACTGCAAACAAATTCTTAATTGAGCGAACCAATTAATGAATTTCTACTTTTAGCTATAGAACATCAACATAACATAAAAATGTTAAAATTCGTATCTAACAGACAACTATCTCCACCTTCCTTGACTTCCTTCACATCTGGTTAATATTCTTTAGAACACACCATATTCCACTAGAGTAGAAGAAGAAAAATCACACAGTCAGATATTTTGTTCTCCTGGGTACCTTTTCATAAAAGCGTCTCAGAGTACGCCTAGGAGTGCTGATCTAGGATCAGTTTTGTATTTTACATCACAATGAATAAGTCTGAGACGCTTTGCGAGTATAGACCCTCACCCTGGACCTGTGATTGGAAGTTACTACTCCTCCCTGACACTGTATTTGCACTGCTGATCTCGGTCCCAGTCTCAGGCGAGGCTGGCGTTACCTCCTCCTCTTTCCTCCCCAGCAGTCTGTTGAACAGCTTCTGGAAGTTCCCACTGAAGGCAGAGCTGGAGAAGTAGTACACGATGGGGTTCAGCACGCTGTTGAAGTAGGTGAAACACACAGAGGTGTAGAACGCCAAACTGGCCTCTTTGAAATAATGGCACTCGTTGTACCAGACCTTGAGGATCCACACAGCGATCCGAGACACTGTACTGGGGAAGAAGCAAATTATGAAGATGAGTGCCACGGCCATGACAAACTGCAGCGCACGTTTGATCTTCCCCCCGGTGTCGATCGTCTTGTTCTTCAGCTGCCAGGTGATGCAGACCGTGCAGAAGGTGACAATGGCGGTGGGCAAGAAGAACTGGGTCACGTATAAGGTGTTGTGCCACGTAGACAGCGGGCTGAAGCCCATGCAGATGTTGAAGCTCTCGCACTGTGTCTGGTTGTTGCGGTAGAATAAGTGTTTGTTGGTCAGCAGGTACCCGGATGCAGCGATGATCATCCCCCACAGGCCCAGAGACACCCACAGAGCATAATTCAGGCCCATCCGGTTGATCTTGTTCATGGGGTGAACGATCTTGAGGTAACGGTCGACAGCCACTGCAGTGAGGAAGAAGATGCCAGCGCCGCGGTTGGCCGTCAACATGAACAGCATAATCCGGCACATGGCATCACCATGGATCCAGTGCTCCCCGCGTCGGTAGTAGTCGGCTCTGAATGGAAGCCAGAACAGGACGATGGAGTCGGCAACGGCCAGCTGTGTGAGGTAGACAGAGTTGGGCTTCCAGGTGTCCATGTGGAAAATAAACATCCACAGAGCCACAACATTCCCCATCAGCCCAAACATGAACTCCAGCACCAGGATGGGAGGCAGGACATGGTCCAGGATGGGAGACTCAAAGGCGCAGCAGTCATCTTCTGTAGTAGTGAAGTTTGCCATGGGTCAAACGATATGCTTTTAACAGGAGAGACTGTCTGTGTGCTGCTTTGCTCCTCTCTGAAAATAGTCAATATTGATAGTGTTGTCTAGGCATCTCCTACATTTGACCGGGGATTTTATTGTTTGCAGTCATGCAAACGATCTTCCGGTGCCAACAATGTGGAGAGAGTGTGTGGGTGTGCAGTGTGTTATCTCTTATGGAGCTCTGTAGGCAGATGGCTCTGAGTGAGGACACCAACAGCCCAGGGATTATGGGGTGTAGGGTCCCAAAGACCCTCCCCATTATTGATTAAGGGGACCTTAAGATTCATATGCTTGTCTCACTATTGTACTGTTGCTATGTGTCTGTACTCTGACACTATACCTTGCACAAGCTATCTATTTTCATCTCTGCTGTTAAGCCCTTAACCTGCAGGCTGGGTGTGAGTCAGACCGAAACTAGATAGAAGTAACAAGTGTCTCATTTTGATCTTGTGTAAAGTGGTCAATGCTAATGAATTAAGAAAATGTACTGTACTAGGTTACCTCAGCTTATTGCAGCACATATACACTGAAGTAGATGATCACACCATCAGGGAAGTGATCAAAGTATATAATTAGCTGCACCCTTTGGTTGGTTGCAGAACTTACTGTGAAACATGCATGCTGTGCTTCCATTGTTAACTTCTCTCTGCAATTGCATTAATGAAGGTTTGATTTATTTTTTCTGACTGCTGAGTTCACCAATAAGCCAATGATTGACACGGAACAAGGAACCTACCCCAACAGGGGTCATTATAAAACTATTATGCTGGTGGAAAGATCATACTCGTGGGTACATAAGGGAGCGCAAGGGTTTCCAGAATACAGTTAACTTAAAGGTCACGACACCTGGTGTGGTTCAGGAGGCACAAATTGGAAGAAAATGTGCCTAACGAAGCAGTTTTAAAGGGAGGTCATCTCGGACTCTTATCTATTCTTTATCATTGTGCTAGGAGAGTCGCTGGTTTGAGGGAAACACCTGCCATCTTTTACATCCTGAGATGCCAGTGAGCCTTATCCAAAAGTTAGACAAATAGATCCTGGTAGATGTGATTTCAAATCCTTTCAGAAAATGTTAACTACCTGATTATGTGCAGCCCAATTTCCTATAATAATATCACCATAATGCATATTTCCAAGCATGTCACTGTGTTCCATTGGCCCCGTCCCTTTCCCACAGAATATAAATACCTTGAATGGGTCTCATTAAATTAAATAATACAATGGCAGTATGAACATACATTGTAGACAGTACAGTGAGATGTACTTACAGAGTGGGATGATGAAGAGAGAGGTCTGAAAGAAGGACTAAAGAATGAGCAAGTGAATGAGCGACATTTATTACCCTAAAATTTTGCTGAGTGAAAAGCGTTTGGGAAGGAATCACATCAGACCAGACCTTTGGCGACTGAGAGAGACAGGCAGCAGCTATCAAGAACTGAAAAATGCCAAAAGGGAGTGGCCAAGTCCACAGTTTCTATACAGTAAATAAAATAGATATAAAACGACTCCTTTTTAATGTTAATGTGTACATTTGGCCAGGTTGTTGTTACATGTTGCATCCATTTTCAGTAAAAGTGCACGTCGGGTCTTCACTTCTTGACTTCTCCAAGATCTTCAATGCTGTCGTCATCCACCTACAATGGAAAGACAGATGGTTAGTGTGTGTAATTTTATATATATATATATATCTCATTCAGGTTCACACAGACTACTCGTCTATTTCCTGTAACTAACTTTTTACAGCCATATATGTGGCGTTGCAGAGTAAACACAGCCGTCTTACCTCAGGCCACTTTTCCTGAATGACATCGATGATGTCATCTGTAAAATCTCCCTGAATGATGATTTCATCCTCCGCCGTCACCGAGGCGCCGCAGGAGAACTTCTGGGCAAAGAATCTCTGAGCCTCTTTAAGGTCAATGTCTGCAGGGAGGAAGTCCACAGTCACAAGCAAGAAAAACAACAAGGTTACGGGTCTGTCCACGTCTTTAACAAGGTGTTTACAGTAACAGGATGTGACAGTCAGTCTTACCAAAGGTGTTCATTCCACAGACTCGGGTGACATATTTCTTCTTGGCACGGGGGATTTTAGCTATCGTTATTTTCTGAGGGACAGTCTTCTTTTTCTGTTTGATCTGTCCTCTGCCACCTAGACAGAGTCAGCACAGACGGGTTAGAACAGGGTTCTCCAATGCCAGTCCTCAGACACCCCCTAGCAGTTGCAAGTGCTTGTTCTACTACTGCACTAAGACCTGATTCAACCAATGAACCCCAGTGATTTAGTCTGGAATAGAGCAAATCATATAACAATGTTATTTGTCACAGGTGCCGAATACAAGAGGTGTAGACCTTATTGTGAAATACTAACCAACAATGCAGTTCAAGAAATGGAGTTATGAAAATATTTAGTAAATAAACTGAAGTAAAAAACACAAAGAGTAACAATAAAATAACGCGGCTATATAAAAGTGGGTACCGGTATCTCAATGTGCAGGGGTACAGGTTAGTTGAGATAATTTGTATATGTAGGTAGGGGTAGTGACTATGCATAGATAATAAATGCGAGTAGCAGTAGTGTAAAAACACTGGGTAAAAATAAACACTATGTAAATAGCCCGGGTGGCCATTTGATTAATTGTTCAGCAGTCTTACGGCCTGGGGGTAGAAGCTGTGGAAAAGCCTTAGGATTGGCGCTCCGGTACAGCATGCCGTGCGGTAGCAGAGAGAACAGTCTATGACCTGGGTGACTGGGTCTTCCACTGACTACCTAGTATATAGGTCCTGGATGGCAGGAGGCATGGCCCCAGTGATGTATTGGACCGCACACACTACCCTCTGTAGCATCTTACAGTCAGATGCCTAGCAGTTGCCATACCAGGCAGTGACGCAACCAATGCTTTCAATGGTGCAGGTGTAGAACTTTGAGGATCTGGGGACTCATGCCAAATCTTTTCAGGCTCCTGAGGGGGAAAAGGTGTTGCCGTGCCCTCTTCATGATTGTCTTGGTGTGTTTGGACCATGAGCTTGTTGGTGATGTGGACACCAAAGAATTTGAAGCTCTCAACCTGCTCCTCTACAGCCCTGTTGATGTGAATGTGGCGTGTTCGGCCCTCCTTTTCCTGTAGTCCATGATCAGCTCCTTTGTCTTGCTCATGTTGAGGGAGAGGTTGTTGTCCTGGCACGCCACTGCCAGGTCTCTGACCTCCTCCCTATAGGCTGTATCATCGTTGGCGGTTATCAGGCCTACCACTGTTGTGTAGTCAGCAAACTTGGTGTTGGAGTCGTGCTTGAACTGGGAGTACAGGATGGGACTAAGCACGCACCCCTGATGGCTCCCCGTGTTGAGGATCAGCATGACATGTGTTGTTGTCTACCCTTACCACCTGGGGGCGGCAACGTCAGGAAGTCCAGGATCCAGTTGCAGAGGGAGGATGAGGGAGGATTTTAGTCCCATGGTCCTTTCTTAGTGATGAGCTTTGTGGGCACTGTGGTGTTGAACATTGAGCTGTAGTCAATGAAAAGCATTATCACATAGATGTTCATTTTGTCCAGTTGGGAAAGGGCAGTGTGGAGTGTGATTGCGTCATCTGTGGATCTGTTAGGGCGGTATACGAATTGGCTGTAGGGTTTCCGGGATGGTGTTGATGTGAGCCATGACCAGCATTTCAAAGCACTACGGCGGTAGTCAGTTAGGTGACCTTCGCATTCTTGGGCACAAGGACTATGGCTGTCTGCTTGAAACATGTAGGTATTACAGATTCGATCAGGGAGAGCTTGAAAATGTCAGTGAAGACACTTGCCAGTTGGTCCGCGCATGCTCTGAGTACATGTCCTGGTAATCTGTCTGGATTACCCCGCGGCCTTGTGAATGTTGACCTGTTTAAAAGGTCTTGCTCACATCGGCTATGGAAAGCGTAATCACACAGTCGTCTGGAACAGCTGGTACTTTCATGCATGATTCAGTGTTACTTGCCGGAAAACGAGAATAAAAAAGGCATTTAGCTCATCTGGTAAACTCGCGTTGCTGAGAAGCTCATATCTGGGTTTCCCTTTGTAGACCGTAATAGTTTACAAACCCTGCCACATCTGACAAGCATCAGAGCCAGTGTAGTAAGATTCAATCTTAGTCCTGAATTGACACTTTGCCTGTTTGATGTTTCACCTGAGGGCATAATGGGATTTCTTATTAGCATCCGGATTAGTGTCCCACTCCTTGAAAGTGGCAGCTCTAGCCTTTAGCTCGGTGCAGATGTTGCCTGTAATCCATGGCTTCTGGTTGGGATACGTACGTACGGTCACTGTGTAGACAACATCGTCACTGCACTTATTGATAAAGCCGGTGACTGAGGTGGTATACCCCTCAATGCCACTGGATGAATCCCAGGAACATATTCCAGTCTGTGTTAGCAAAACAGTTCTGTCGCGTAGCATCCGCGTCTTCTGACCACTTCCATATTGTGAGTGTCACTGGTACTTCCTGCTTTAGTTTTTGCTTGAAAGCAGGAGAATATAATTATGATCAGATTTGCCAAATGGAGAGAGAGCTTTGTACGCGTCTCTGTGTCTGCAGTAAAGGTACCTAGTTTTTCCCCCCTCTGGTTCCACATGTAACATGCTGGTAGAAATGAGGTAAAACTGATTTAAGTTTCCCTGCATTAAAGTTCCTGGCCACTAGAAGCACTGCTTCTGGATGAGCATTTTCTTGTTTGCTTATGGCCTTATACAGCTCGTTGAGTGCGGTCTTAGTGCCAGCATCAGTTTGTGGTGGTAAATAGATGGCCACGAAAAATATAAACTCTCGGTAGATAGAGTGGTCTACAGCTCATCATTGAGGTATTCTACCTCAAGCGAGCAATAGACATTGCGCACCAGCTGTTGACAAAATAGACACACCCCACCCCTTGTCTTACCAGATGTAGCTGTTCTGTCCTGCCGATGCACAGAAAATATACAATTGGCTGGGTTATCCGTGTTGTCGTTCAGCCACGACTCAGTGAAACATAAGATATTACAGTTTAATGTCCCGTTGCTCGGATAGTCTCGAACGAAGATCATCCTGTTTATTCTCCAGTAATTTCACGTTGGATAATAGAACGAATGGTAGAGGTGGGTTACCCACTCTCCGACAAATTCTCACAAGGCTGGGGGGTCCCTGAAGGTTGTGCTGGGATACACTGGTTTAGGATTTGAGGAAGGATGCATTCAAGAAATCAACATGAAGAAGAACTCAGACCTCTCTTCTGCTTCTTCTTTTCATCCTCCTCTCCAACAAGGGGCACCTCTACACCACCAGTGTCCTGCTTGGAAGCATTTCCTACCGGACCAGTAAGGCATAAGAAAAAAAGTGTTTTTAATAAGACATCATTCATTATTGCCCACCTCCAGAGTATTATTGCCCATCTTCCTGATAGGAAACAGAGAGAGAAAGAAAGAATGAGAGACTGTCTGATGAAACTCACCTACACTCATCCTGGCAAACACATCTGGGAAGTTCTTCTCCAGCCACTGCCTGCATTTGGATGGCTCAGGCATGTACTCACAGTACTCTGTTGGCAAGGAGCACACTGGAAAACCAACAGAGGTGTTAGACCTTGACAATCATGTGATACCACAAATCAATGTTTTAGGAATTGGTCATGAGCATGCATAGATCACTAGAATAGGGTGCCATTTTGGAAAATGCCCAGTAGTTCTTACCGCCACAATACTGGACTTTCTTTGGGCACTTTGTGTCTGGGTCAGCACTCCCATGATGGCCTCCTTTGTTTTCTGGTGAACACGTCTCTGCATTCTCAGTACTAGCCATTATAGATTATCTGAACACAGAGGGAAAAAAGGTTAATTGGATAAAGTATACCTTCAAATTGAACAAAAAGTGAGAATCAGCCTTTCACCAGACAACTTGGATCCTGGACCCTCGACAATGGATTGGTCTGAGGACAGCAAGCTTACATTGTCAAAGCACTAAAAACAGATCCTTGTCATGGCCTGCCATGTCACAGTGAACATGGACTGCCACTTTAATCAATGCATAACACCTAACTCACCATGAAAACTGTTGCAATATATTTGACTGATGATGCTACTCCTGCTGCTATTGTAGTTACTTTGCACTCAATACATTTTTATTTATTTGACCTTTATTTAACTAGGCAAGTCAGTTAAGAACAAATTCTTATTTTCAATGACAGCCTAGGAACAGTGGGTTAACTGCCTTGTTCAGGGGCAGAACGACAGCTTTTTACCTTGTCAGCTCAGGGATTCGATCTTGCAACCTTTCGGTTAATGGCCCAACACTCTAACCACTAAGCTACCCTTGCGCCCCAAATGAGTCAACAACCCCATCTTCAGCTAAGATACGTGAGGTCTAACCCATTCATAGACGCTAACTACCTGTAGCGCAGTGTTTCCCCTATATTAATTTATCAGCTGCTACGCCAAACAATAGGATGACAATTTTCCCAATATTTTGGGGGAAATTATATTTTCGGGATGGTAAAACATTCAGTGTGAACTTAAATAACTAAAACAAGATATAAAGTACGTAGAAAAGATCATGGAGATACATTTTTTCATAAGATCTGAGAACTAACAATCACCATAATAAACTAGACAGTCAATCTAAAATTCCATAAATGTCATGGCAGCCCCCATTGATTTTGTCATGTTTGAGTCACTCAGCATAAGAACATGGCAAGAAGCTATGGCAAAATGTGTAGAATTGCAGGAAAACGGCAAATTCTCCCTCAGCCCAATGGCAACATTTCTGGAAATTAGCTTCAAAACTAAAATCTTCTTAGCTGGTTTTTAGAAACATATAGAACATATCTGCAAGAACTGTTCTCGCAAAAAAAAAAATAATAAAAAAATAATAATTATATATATATATATATATATATATATATATATATATATATATATATATATATATTACATTTCTACACACCATTTCAGAGTTCCCACATGGCCAGATTTCCATTTTAGAGCGCTTATTTACAGAAAACGGATGTTAGACGTAAAGTGAAATGTGACCCTCAATATCAAATAAACGTCTGAATCCAACTTCTGTCAGAACCGCACCACCTGTAGTGTAGACAGTGGTAGATTTTGTGGTAGGAAGTATCAACTGAAATGCGGTGTCTAATGTCAGTACAGATGCATCAAATCTGGGACCAAGGCCATCAGACAGCCATCACTAGCCAGCCTCCACCCAGTACCCTGCCCTTAAATCACTGTCACTAGCCGACTACCACCCGGTTACTCAACCCTACACCTTAGAGGCTGCTGGCCTATGTACATAGACACTGGTGAATTTAATAATGTCTGCATACTGTTTTATTAATTTCATATGTATATAGTGTATTCTAGTCAATGCCATCCTAGCCATCTATACACACACACCCCATTCTGTCCTACGTATTCTACAGACACTAAATAGTCTATCCACATACTGTCCATGACTATGTTTACACATCCCATCACACACACATACATACACACACTCCGGACTCCGACATTGCTTGTCCTAATATTTAAATATTTCTTAATTCCATGAGTTTACTTTAGATATGTGTGCATTGTTAGATATTACTGCACTGCTAGAGCTAGGAACACAAGCATTTCGGAACACAAGCATTTCGCTACACCAGCAATAATATCTGCGAAATATGTGTATGCGACCAATAACATTTGATTTGATGCTGTTCGGACAAAGGTTGGATTCAGACGTTTATTTGATAGCGAGGAACACATTTCACATATGGTAAATAGAGATTATACATATGCCCTTGTTGACTGGAAATGTTATGGTGATGCTAGCTTTATCGTGGTAAGGTTTTTTTTTTTCCGACGCCAGCCTCCAAAAAGATGGACCACTCAGCGAGTCCAACCAATACACAGACTCCCGATGTTGTGTTCCAAAGCTAGAGGGCTATATGTTTCTACAACCGTACCGCAATTGAGAATCGAGTCACGTTTTAATAGAGTATTTGTCTGTTTTGGCTGCCAGAGCCAATTCACCTCTAAACAGAACATGTAAGGTCCTTGGACTATAAGGAGCAACGTTAGTTTCCTTTAGTCAATTATTGGGCAACGTGAGGTCCTAAGCAGGGATATTTGGCACGTCATAGCTTGGTCTTACCTAGTTAACATGCGGGGGAGCAATATATAGCTTGACAACAAAGATGATGATTGTTATTCATTCACAAATAGGTAGAATTGTATGACAGCTTTCCTTACAGCTGCTGTTAAAACTCAAAATCAGGCTGTCAGACATAATTAGCCAGCTACCATTAGCTTGCTAACTTGCATGCTGCCTATGTTGGTGCCTTTACCAGATACAATTAGGATATATCCAAGTTAGATAAGCAAAAGTCGTGGTAATATGGCGATGGACGAGCTAGCTAAATTCAACAGCTGGCCAGCCAGCTAGCTAGATACTATTTTTGACAACTGGTTCCTTGGCTGAGACTTCATTCACAGCTAGTTAGCTATATATGCTAACTAACGGCGCAACTAACGTTAGATGGCACATTAGCATCACCTCCAAGTCAATCAATCAATCAATCAATCAATGGAAAGACAACAACATGATACATACCCCTCGAAAACAACCTTAATATTGTTGACTGATCAACAAAACAAGCATTATTAAGTAAAGTTGAAACAGATTAATGCTCAGTTATAACAGCTTGAGCACACCTACTGCCTGATTTAGCTAGGGGTCCTGTCAATGCCTATTGGAACGCACGCTCGGCAAAGAAATAACAGGTGTTCACTTAGTGCCTGTATTATTATTTATATAAAAATTAACCATTTGTCAACGATATATAAATAAATTGCATTTTATAACAACATTCCGATCTATTGGAAAATAAAGTAAAATATATCTTATATAGAACTCCTAATATGATTTTATTTTGACGTTATACGATAGGCATTCACGTGTGTGCCTTGACATCCACTCCTCCGCGGCCATCACAACAAGTGATTTGAAAATGTGCAAACGTTCAACAGGAATTTAATGCTAGGCTAGCTGGATATTTCCATTTCCAAATTAACATAGTGTGAGATAATTGTGGAGTAATCCATTTTATTTGATTATGCTCTGCATTTTGTTGTCAAATTATTTATGTAAATGGTTCCATGATTTAATAGCAGACAATGATCATGAGATGCCCATCTAAATCTGTTGAACGTTAGCGTAGTTAGCTAGCGTTAAGGTTAATCAGAACTGTAACAGTACAAGTTACAAAAACCGCCATGACTGAGTGGAGATGGACCAAGGCAGTAGAAGAACATTCAATCCAAATGGAGGATCTGGACACTCATCATCACACAGCTATTTTGGTGTGTGTGTGTCTCATCACAGTTATTCTGGTGTCGAGATAGCCGATTCAACTCCACGATTTACGATGGAGTTGAGCGGCGACTAGTGTGGGCGGACTGGAGTTACGACATCACATACAATTACGTTTTTATTAAGAACTACTGATTTCAGCACCCACAGAATAGCATGCAGTTACATAGGACAATGTCTCCCGTCTGCCCACACTAGTCGCCGCTCAACTCCATTGTAAATCGTGGAGTTGAATTGAGTCGGCTATGTCTGAGAAAGCTGGCAGTAACTGTATTTTAAACAAAAACGTGTATTTGTGTTTTCAGTCACTCCATGTGATCCCTGGCACAGCACACCGGTGAAAAAGGTAATAGTGAGCAAATCACTGTTATTGGACCTGCTATATTTCATCCCTAAAATGTTTGGAAAACTAATTTTATACGTTTTTATTTTGTCTTGCCTTGGTTAGGCTACTAGTCTAGTCAAATGAGAAATTCTAACATGAATGGCAATGGCTCCATTTTTGCAGAAGAATGTAGGAGCTTCTATCGAGGAGCCTTCCCTAGTGTCCACCTCAGCTCAGAGTGAGGGACAGAAGGTGGCCAGCCAGTCAGCCAGAAGTCCCCCAAGCCTCAGTCCCACAGGAAGCCTCTACACCCAACCCCCCTCCCTGTCTCTACCCCTCCTACAGGACAGAATGGTGGGAGGTGCTGCTTTTTACACAACACATAAAGCCAAATGGAACACGCTGCTTATGTTCTCCTTTGTTACATCATTGTATCCTCGATAGAATCACAGAATGCAGAATAGAATGTTAATGATATTAAGGTGTAATTGCCCATGGTAGCTAATGACTGGTTGATAAAATGTGAAACTATTACTATGAGCTAGCAAGGCTACCATTATAGGTAGCAGGTCAGTACTGGTACTCTCTACATGTTTGTGGAGGTGTGTGTGTGCATACTTACTCACTCCTGTATTTACATTTGGGTATGTGTCTGTCTGTCTGTGTGTGTGTGTTATAATAGCCTCTTGGTGAGATGGAGAGTGCCACCATCCAAAGGCAGAGGCGGGAGCTGCAGCTGCTGATTTGTGAACTGAAAGACCGGGACCAGGAGCTCAACACCATGGCTGCTGCCCACCACAAGCAGCTCACTGCCTGGGAACAAGACCGCCAGAGAGTCCTGACCCTGGAGCAGAGGTGTGCTCGCCTGGAGGGTGAGAGAGGGGACACAGGCCTCAAATGAACACAAAATATTCCATTCATCATCTGTGTGTGTACATTCCCAAAAATAACCTCAATGATGGGTAGTTACATTCATACTTAAATGGTGAATTGCATCCTCTGTATTATTTTATGATGTTTGCTTTGAATACGACAGGTCTGGGAATTGCATTGATAAGGTCTCTGGTGTTTATGCGTATGCATGCATGCATGCTGTGTGTGTGTTTTTGCTTGTATGTGTATCAATCTGTGTGTCATAATGTGTGTTTGCTTGTCTTAGATGAGCTTCAGAAGCGTAATGAAGTGATCAGAGCTGTAACTAAGAGGGTTCATGTCGTGGAGGCCCGGGAGAAGGAAGGCCACAGGGAGCTCAACTCTACCCAGCAACAGCTGCTCGAGCTAGGGAAGAAACAGCAGTACACCAGCCAACACTGTCACGACCTGAAGGTACAAGCACACACACACACAGCCAATTTGGTGTTGTACTGATGTGGTTATTTACAGTCCATGTTTCCGGTGTTGTGTTCTTAAACAGGACTGTAAAATAAAGGGTTTCTGGTGTTGTGTTGTTTTGTCTCCCCCCGCCACCAGGAGAAGAACCAAAGTCTGAACTCCACAGTGATGTCTTTGTCAGCCCAGCTGGGCTCTCTGCAAGTCAGAGGGGAGGAGCTCAGCACCATGCTCAGACTCAAGGTAGGCTTGCTTTCTTTAACCTTTGTCTCTAACTCTGATTACCCTGTAATAGAGTAGTAAGGCCATGCAGTTACAGACATGCTAGTCTCTCACGACAGCCTATCTGATTTGGTTCTGGGTGCCGAGATTCAGGGGCGTAACTTTGGTTTTAGAAGGGAGGGACCTACATTATTATTTTTTTAATCCAGTAAGATAAACACTCCAAACAGCCTACCTGACCGCTTGGAGGTGTCCACATTGGTCCTAAAGCACACCGTTCCCTCATTTGGTATCACATTCCAATGATAAAACTGGGGGGCACAAAAATGCAATTTCAAATTAACTTTGGGTGAAAGTGACGCCCCTGCCGAGATTACAGACATGCAGACTGTAAATTGCACAGTGGTTATCATAAGTGTTCACCCCCCCCTTGGATTTTTTTCACATTTTGATGCGTGACAAAGTGAGATTGAAGTGGATTTAGGGTATGATTTTTTTGTCATCGATCTACACAAAATACTCCATAATATCAAAGTGAAAAGAAAATTCTAGAAAGGTTAACAAATGAATACAAATTGAATAACTCAAATATCATGTTTGCCAAATGATTTACTCGTTTTGATTAGGCAAGACTAAATTAGTTCAGGAGGAACATTTGGCTTAACAAATTGCATAATAAGTTACATAGACTCACTTTGTGTGAAATAATAGGGGTTGATATGATTTATGAATGACTACCCATTTGTCTGTCCCGCATACACACATCTGTAAGGTCCCTTAGTCAAGTATTGAATTTCAAGCACTGATTCAACTACAAAGACCAGAAAGCTTTTCAAAAGCCTCATGAAGAAGGGCAGTGATTGGTAGTTAGGTAACAAGTTAATAATTATGCTGTGGATGATGTACTAAACCTCCCAGACACAACGGACAGAAAGGAAACTGCTCAAGGAGGCATTGGTGACTTTAAAACAGCTACATAGTTCAATGGCTGTGAAGGGAGAAAATTGATGATGGATCAACAACATTGTAGTTACTCCACAATAATGACCCAAATGACAGAGTGAAAAGAAAATTACAAATATACAGTGCCTTCAGAAGGTATTCACACCCCTTGACTTTTTCCACATTTTGTTGTGTTACAAAGTGGGATTAAAATGGATTTAATTGTCATTTTTGTATCAATGATCTACACAAAAAACTCTGGCAAAGTATAAGAAAAATTTGAACATTTGTAAACAAAATGTTAACATAAATATTCAATCTTAATATTCAACCCCCTTAGTCAATACATGTTAGAATCACCTTTGGCAACGATTACAGCTGTGAGTCTTTCTGGGTAAGTCTCTAAGAGCTTTTCATATCTGGATTGTGCAACATTTGCCCATTATTCTCTTCAAAATTCTTCAAGCTCTGTCAAATTGGATGTTGACTATTGCAAGACAACAATTTTCAGTTCTTGCCGTATATTTTCAAGCAGATTTAAGTCAAAACTGTATCTTGGCCACTCAGGAACACTCACTGTCTTCTTGGTAATAACTCCAGTGTAGATTTCACCTTGTGTTTTAGGTTATTGTCCTGGTGAAAGATTAATTAATTTCCCAGTGTCTGGTGGAAAGCAGACTGAACCAGGTTTTCCTATAGGATTTTACCTGTGCTTAGCGCCATTCCGTTTTTTTTTTCTTCCTGAAAACTCAGTTCTTACCAGTTCTTAACGATTACAAGCATACCCATAACTTAAAAATCTATGGCAACAACCAATTTGACAGAGAATTAAGAATTTTGAAAAGAATAATGGGCAAATGTTTCACTTAAACAGAAAGGTTCCCAGCTGTAATCACTACCAAAGGTGATTCTAACATGTATTGACTTATGTAATCAAGATATATTAGTGTTTTATTTTTCATAAATTCTAACATTTGTAAAGAAATTCTCTTCTACTTTGACATTACAGAGTATGTTGTGTAGATTGTTGACAAAAAATTAAAATTAAATCAATTTCAATCCCACTTTGTAACACAACAAAATGTGAAAAAATCCAAGAGGGGTGAATACTTATGATACCCACTGTATATAACCTCTTCTTCCCCCACCAGGACAAGGATGTGACGGAGGCAACCAATCACATCGTAGATCTGTCTGGGCGCCTGCGGGAGATGGAGGGGTCGCTGAAGGAGAGTCACTCACGGGAGGCCAGGGTGCTCAGGGAGGTCGAGGAGCACAAACGGCGATACAGAGAGGTCCGGCACGAGAACACACGGCTCAAAGGTACAGGTTCCAGAGTACATGGCTCAGAGATACAGTACATTACACTGCCCCCTCTCACTACACTGCCCCCTCTCTTTTTCCCTCTCCCTGTGTTGTGGTTGTAGAGGAGTTACAGCAGCAGGTAACAGAGGGCAGTGCCCAGAGAGAGGACATCATCCGTCTGAAGCAGGAAGGACAGCTGCTGCGCAGGGAGCTGGCTCTCTCGGGTACCTCACATTCAACCAAGTTTATTTATATAGGACTTTTGAGTGAACATTTTTCACAAATATGTTTGTCACGGTGTGATTTACAGCAACTTAAACCCCAGCCACCCAAACCCCTGTCTTTTCTGGTACCAACCCTTAGAGGCAATGTTTCCCAGTGTAATGACAGGGCCTCCTCTGGAACAGTAGGGAGGATGCCTGTAGTGCTATAGTTCCAGGTCATTGTTTCCCTAAACAGGAACATCTAGTTCCTCTTCCTAATCATTGTTATTCTTATTGACTGTATTAAGATAGATAGACTGGCTGATTGAACCACCCCAGCTTCTCTCGTCTCATTGTGCATTATTTTAGATCGCTTACCAAGAAAATATATTACACATTTCTCCCGAACTATTGATAAGAAGCTGTTGTGACTGCTTTTGACATGGTTCCTGTCTCCCAGGTGAGGGGGAGAGCTGGAAGGATGAGCTGCTGGGATTGGCTCGTTCCAAGCAGGAGCGCACAGAGTCGGAGCTGCACTGTCTACGCCAGGTGTGTCACCTCTTACCTTATCTCTACCTCCACACTTTTTACCCACAGCGCATTGGGCTGGGCTGTCGGTCAGGTTCTACAGCATACCTGTGGAACGTCAGGAATGTTCTCCACCTCGGCTGTTAGACGCTGTCTGTATTGGTGGTGTGTCACATACCTGGGCCCTGACTCAACCCTGACACAGTTAACCTGAAGAGGCTAAGGAGCTGTATTTGGCCCAAAGTTACCCAGACTAAGATTAAATATTGATGTAAATATAAGATATTGGTGTAAATGAATAGTAATTTACACTGGGTCAATCGATGAAAGTATCATTTACCCTGACCTGATATGCATGAAGTGTCCACAATCCTAATTGTGTGTGTTCCAGGTGTGTGAGAACCAGCAGAATGACCTGCAGCTGCTTCAGTTGAACCTGGAGAGCACCCGGGAGGCCCTGAAACAGGCCGAGGGACAGGGGCCACATGGGAGGTGAGCTGGGTGTTTGTGCATGTGTATATTTATTCTACTCAGTTGATGTTGTGCACAGTCTCAGATATTTTGCTGTTGTTTATTTGGCTTTAGAGGAGGTGCTGAAATGGTGTCTCTTACCAGTCAGGGAACAGAGAGAGTAGGAGGGACAGAGAGACGAGCAACAGGGTCAGTCTACAGACAGACTTTAAGCAGAAGAATAGACCACCACCCAAACTGTCCAGAACCCCCCTTCCCCCTCCTTGTCACAGGAGAGAGACAGGCACTCCAACAGGAGGATGAAAGTAGTGTTTCAGTTTTGACCTCTGACCTCACTGACGGTGCAGTAACAACCCGGGACCTCAATGATGCTGTCCCCAGAGAGTTGCTGAGTCACGCAATGGTCCAAGCTAGCAGCGTTAGTGACTGTTTTTCATTGACGAAGAGAGAGAACCAGAACATATCAAACCCCCGTACTCCCAGTTCCTACACCAACCGAGAGTCAAGTCACCAGGAAACAATGACAGGTAGAGAGAGTAGAGAAACCATGGAGACACCAAGCATAGCCGCCGCCACAGGAACGCTTAGTCGAACTCGATCGCCAGGCCAAGCTAGCGTCAACTTCAGCGACTACCTGTCCACTGTTTCAGGAAACCAAGGCACGTATCTTAGGCAACAAGAGCAACAACAACTCACCGAACTCCGCGAACATGAATCAAACTACAGCAGCCAGGAAACACGAAGGAGAGCTAGCAAGGAAACCATGACAACCCGTAGTAGCCTAGCCCCGGGAACCACCACACTGTCGCTGAGCGACCGCATCGCTAGCTACCGCAGCCAAAATAAATCAGCAAGGAGAGAAGGCAGAGGGATACAGAGTCAGAGTGGAGTTAGTGGGAATGAGGGTTCGTTAAACCGCACTGTCGATCAAGTTAGCATTAGCGACAGAGTCCCCAGCTACAGCCGCCAAGGAGCTTCAAGAAAAGAAGGCAGGGGGACCAGGAGTCAGAGTGGAGTAAGTGGGAATTTCAGCGAGAATAACAGCGGGAATGTGGGTCACACTTCTGGTAAAGCTAGCGACGGAGTCTCGAACTACAGCCACCATGGAACATCAGGAAAAGAATGCAGGGAGTCATTGTGTGAGGATGGAATCGGTACGAATGCCGGCTCCCTGGTGGAGAGGACTGAGTCCCCTGAATGTGGGTGTAGCAGTATGGTTGAGGGACAGACAGGACCTAGCTCCTATAAGACAGCTAGTTGTGGCTGTGGTAGTTTGCCTGAAGTACAGGCAGGGCAGAGCTATGACTTTGGTAGTATGGTTGACGGACAGACAGGACCCAGCTGTGGGTGTAGATGTATAGCTGAAGGCCAGGAACAGAGTGAACCTAGCCTGTCTGAAGCAGGCAGCTCTGAGACAGGGACAGATGCAGGGATGGAGCTCCTAGCTGTGTTTAATGGAGGACCAGAGGCAGAGGACTCCTCCATATTGCTGGTGGACATCAGCTCTCGTAACACCTGGTAGGGACAGAATATACAGAGAAAGAATGGTACACTCTTTTATATTGACCCCAAATTTGTCTCAGGAATAGTAGGATTGATTGATTGATTGATTGATTGATTGATTGACTGCTTTCCCAGCCAAGGTGATCTCACCTGTGTGTACCTGGATAGCCCCTCCCCTTCCTCACGGAGTAGGAGGAGCCTCGGTCTTGCGAATGACTCCGCCTCTCCAACAACCGCCAATGAACAAGGTGTTGTCAACGGCAACCTGGGAGGCCTTTTTGCAGCTTTAGACGATGTGAGTGGACCACAGCCTGAGAGGAAAAACTCCTGATCTTCATAATTAATTCATAATGTAGAGATAAAGAAAAGTAATTGGCCAGGATTCAGTCTTAAAGTTTAAACATTTTCAATTTTGTCCATTCCCCCAGGAGGACCAGCGTTCCTCCACCAATAATCTACAAAGGCTGCTAGATGAGTCTCGTCAGATGGTGGCTAGCCTGGAACGCACAACCCTACAACCTTTATGCCCCTCCCACAGCCCGTCCTCTAACTGTGACGCTATCATCAGCCTCAGCATCGGCCAAAACAGTGGCAACAGTAGCCATGGGAACCACAGTCGTAACTGTGACAGACACAATCACAGCAATCCCGATCACCACCCCAACCAGAGCTCCACCTACACCACAAGACCCAGTCAAACCAGCCGGGTACGTGCTTTCATGTGTTTTATACTATAGATACAATAATTATTCTGACCAAAATACCACAGATCATTTCATACTGTTGGGCCGATTACCATTAAGACATCACATAATACTATGGAAGTGTGGGGTGCAACGTAAGGATGTGAACTGGTAGTGATTTACAGTGCTCCTCCCATCTCTCATGTTTTCACCCAGCTGGATGGTGATACTCCACCCAGGAACACTCAGCCCTTCCAGAGGAACGAGGAACCTGGCGGGCTATAGAGGGGAGGGACATCTACCTAAACACACCTTCACACACCTGGCCTGGAAAGTCTAGGAGGGGTGATGATGGAGGCTGCAGACTACTCTGTTTTCTACTGTAGCCATTGAGACCGTAGTCACATTGGTATGGCTTTGCCCCCAGTCCCAAACCTATATCAGTCACAATCCAGGAAGTGACACTTTGGGTCAAAGGTGAAATCTCCTCCAATCAGAACCAGGGACAGAGCGATAGCAAGCCAATGAATGAATTAAACTGCTTTTTTAGGAAACCAAAGAAGGACTTACATTTCTTTATGTGAAAAGTTATGTTATACGATACATGAAACTTTTTAAACTATTGTTTTAACAACATTTAAAACATGTTTAGTGTTAAATGTCCAATGTCCTGCCCTTCGCAGTCCTGGTCATAAGCTATTTAGGAACCATTTAGTAATATGATTGTGAGATGTGAAACCAGTCATTCAGACCTGTTGAATGGTGCTTCTGGGTTATTGTCATTCCGGTTTCACTGCCTGCAAACCTGCTGGATGGCTCCAATGGGATGACTGATGAGGTAAGAGAGACTGCTGCATTGAAAAGAAACCTGAACCTCACTTTCTCATTAGCAAATTGTTTTTGTATTTTTGATGTCAACATTTTGTAATTAATGTTTTTGTACTCATTACTTTTTATGTAAAATAATTTATATTCAGCTATGCAAATACTAAGAAAAATGTACCACTGCAGTAAACATTTTAATAACCACTTCAAATGCCAGGTCTTATGTGATTTTGATAACATGATGAATGAAAAATACGATTAATACTTGCTTCTTGTTTTTTGACATATACAATTTTGTTACGTAAAATATCGGAGAAAAACGTGTAATGGAATGAAGATTGCGCAAAAGATTACGCGCAGGAATGCACAGTGCGTTGCGCAAAAATAAACGACCTCAGCATATAATTTAGAGAATAAATAATGTCCATTCATTAATACAGTATTTCCACCTGTAATTTGCTACTACTATCATTCACTCTGTCACTGATCGGAGAAGGTATTGATACACCGGTTTGCGCGTCGCGTGATTCTGACGTGCCATCCCCATTGTAGATTGACAACCCAGTGCAGACGGGTATCGGCAAACTGCCAGGGTGCGTGGCTGGGACAGCAACTAGACGGGTATTTCATCCCAGTAGATTACACCGGCAAAATGAGCTCGAGTAAACCGAAAAACAAAAGCGAGAATAAAACAGAGAAGCAATTGGCTGCGGAGAAAGAACAGTTTGGAAAACTACAGGTAAACTTAAATCCAACCTTTTTTGTTTTAGAAAAAAAAAGTTCCCTCATTTACATATTTATTTTAAATCAACGATTTTTTAGGATTGTGTCTGTGTCAAGGTTGTATGGTGATTAGTGTGTGAACATATCTTTGGATAATGTATTTCTTTGACAACATACACATATCTGTTTTTATTTCAGTATTAATTGTGTTATAATGAGTACATTTTAGTCAGATAAAGACAAAAAACTTACTCCAGAAACATCTGTATCATGAAAATAATTTCAACAACAAATATATTTTTTACAGTCCAACTTCTTCAAAAGGAACTGGGAAAAACTTTGGAGTTATAACAATGTAGTACACTTATTTTTGACCACATATATGTAAAAAGAAAATAAAAAAAATTGTGACAATTTCCTCATGCCATGCCTCACTTTGAACACAACTATTCTTCGAGTTCTGCCTATCAATAGTATGTGCTGTGTCTCTCATTGTCCCATTGTTCTCAAAGGTGTACAGTACCGGTCAAAAGTTTGGACTATTTTTACTATTTACTACATTGTAGAATAATAATGAAGACATCAAAACTATGAAATAACATATGGAATTGGGTAGTAACCAAAAAAGTGTTATACAAAGTTATACAGATTTTTCAAAGTAGCCACCCTTTGTCTTGATGACACTTTTGGCATTCTCTCAACCAGCTTCACCTGGAATGCTGTTCCAACAGTCTTTAAATCAAATTTTATTTGTCACATACACATGGTTAGCAGATGTTAATGTGAGTGTAGCGAAATGCTTGTGCTTCTAGTTCCGACAATGCAGTAATAATCAACCAGTAATCTAACCTAACAATTTCACAATAACTACCTTATACATAAAAGTGTAAAGGGATGGAGAATATGTACATAAAGATATATGAATGAGTGATGGTACAGAACGGCATAGGCAAGATGCAGTAGATGGTATCGAGTACAGTGTATATACATATGAGATGAGTAATGTAGGGTATGTAAACATATAAAAGTGGCATTGTTTAAAGTGGCTAGTGATACATGTATTACATAAAGATGGCAAAATGCAGTAGATGGTATATAGTACAGTATATACATATGAGATGAGTAATGTAGGGTATGTAAACATTCTATTAAGTGCCATTGTTTAAAGTGGCTAGTGATACATTTTTTACATCCATTTTTCCATTATTAAAGTGGCTGGAGTTGAGTCAGTATGTTGGCAGCAGCCACTCAATGTTACTGGTGGCTATTTAACAGTCTGATGGCCTTGAGATAGAAGCTGTTTTTCAGTCTCTCGGTCCCTGCTTTGATGCACCTGTACTGACCTCGCCTTCTGGATGATAGCGGGGTGAACAGGCAGTGGCTCGGGTGGTTGTTGTACTTGATGATCTTTATGGCCTTCCTGTGACATCGGGTGGTGTAGGTGTCCTGGAGGGAAGGTAGTTTGCCCCCGGTGATGCGTTGTGCAGACCTCACTGCCCTCTGGAGAGCCTTATGGTTGAGGGCGGAGCAGTTGCCGTACCAGGCGGTGATACAGCCCGACAGGATGCTCTCGATTGTGCATCTGTAAAAGTTTGAGAGCTTTTGGTGACAAGCCGAATTTCTGCTGCTCCGCCTTCACCACTCTGTCTGTGTGGGTGGACCAATTCAGTTTGTCCATGATGTGTACGCTGAGGAACTTAAAACTTACTACCCTCTCCACTACTGTCCCGTCGATGTGGACAGGGGGGTGCTCCCTCTGCTGTTTCCTGAAGTCCACGATCATCTCCTTTGTTTTGTTGACGTTGAGTGTGAGGTTATTTTCCTGACACCACACTCCGAGGGCCCTCACCTCCTCCCGGTAGGCCGTCTCGTCGTTGTTGGTAATCAAGCCTACCACTGTAGTGTCATCTGCAAACTTGATGATTGAGTTGGAGGCGTGCATGGCCATGCAGTCGTGGGTGAACAGGGAGTACAGGAGAGGGCTCAGAACGCACCCTTGTGGGGCCCCAGTGTTGAGGATCAGCGGGGTGGAGATGTTGTTACCTACTCTCACCACCTGGGGGTGGCCCGCCAGGAAGTCCAGTACCCAGTTGCACAGGGCGGGGTTGAGACCCAGGGTCTCGAGCTTGATGACGAATTTGGAGGGTACTATGGTGTTAAATGGTGTTAAATGCTGAGCTGTAGTCGATGAACAGCATTTTCACATAGGTATTCCTCTTGTCCAGATGGGTTAGGGCAGTGTGCAGTGTGGTTGCGATTGAATCGTCTGTGGACCTATTTGGGCAGTAAGCACATTGGAGTGGGTCTAGGGTGTCAGGTAGGGTGGAGGTGATGTGGTCCTTGACTAGTCTCTCAAAGCACTTCATGATGACGGAAGTGAGTGCTACAGGGCGGTAGTCATTTAGCTCAGTTACCTTAGCTTTCTTGGGAACAGGACCAATGGTGGCCCTCTTGAAGCATGTGGGAACAGCAGACTGGGATAAGGATTGATTGAATATGTCCCTAAAGCACACCAGCCAGCTGGTCTGCGCACTGCGCATGCTCTGAGGACGCGGCTGTGGATGCAGTCTGGGCCTGCAGCCCTGCGAGGGTTAACACGTTTAGATGTTTTACTCACGTCGGCTGCAGTGAAGGAGAGTCCGCAGGTTTTGGTAGCGGACCGTGTCAGTGGCACTGTATTGTCCTCAAAGCGAGCAAAGAAGTTGTTTAGGGCCCCCCGGGTGGCGCAGTGGTTAAGGGTGCTGTACTGCAGCGCCAGCTGTGCCATCAGAGTCCCTGGGTTCGCGCCCAGGCTCTGTCATAACCGGCCGCGACCGGGAGGTCTGCGGGGCGATGCACAATTGGCCTAGGTTAGGGAGGGATGTCCTTGTCTCATCGCGCACCAGTGACTCCTGTGACTCCTGTGGCGGGCTGGGCGCAGTGCGCGCTAACCAAGGTTGCCAGGTGCACAGTGTTTCCTCCGACACATTGGTGCAGCTCAGCTGGCTTGCGCGCTGTGTTAAGAAGCAGTGCGGCTTGGTTGGGTTGTGTATCGGACTTTCAACCTTCGTCTCTCCCGAGCCCGTACGGGAGTTGTAGCGATGAGACAAGATAGTAGCTTTGGGGAGAAAAAGGGGTAAAAAAAAAACAACAACAAAAAAATGAGTTGTTTAGTCTGTCTGGGAGCAAGACATCCTGGTCTGCGACAGGGCTGGTTTTCTTTCCCAAGCTTATTGGTGTCCTTTAGTAGTGGTTTCTTTGTAGCAATTTGACCTCTGAACAGTTGATGTTGAGTTGTGTCTGTTACTTGAACTCTGTGAACATTTATTTAGGCTGCAATCTGAGGTGCAGTTAACTCGAATTAACTTATCCTCTGCAGCAGAGGTAACTCTGGGTCTTCCTTTGATGTGGCGGTCCTCATGAGAGGCAGTTTCATCTTAGTGCTTGATGGTTTTTGCGACTGTACTTGAAGAAACTTTCAAAGTTCCGTATTGACTGACCTTCATGTCTTAAAGAAATGATGGACTGTTGTTTCTCTTAGCTTATTTGAGCTGTTCTTTCCATAAATGGACTTGGTCTTTTACCAAATAGACCTCTGAACAGTCTTCTGTGTACCCCTCCTACCTTGTCACAACTGATTGGCTCAAATGCATTAAGAAGGAAAGAAATTCCACTAATTTAACTTTTAACAAGGCACACCTGTTAATTGAAGTACATTCCATCTGACTACCTCATGAAGCTGGTTGAGGGAATTCCAAGAGTGTGCAAAGCTGTCATTTTATTTGTACATTTTTTTTTCACCAGGTCGGCCAGTTGAGAACAAGTTCTCATTTACAACTGTGACCTGGCCAAGATAAAGCTAAGCAGTGCGACAAAAAACAACAACACAGAGTTACACATGGGATAAACAAAAGTACAGTCAAAAACAATAGAAACATCGATATACAGTGTGTGCAAATGGAGTAAGGAGGTAAGGCAATAAATAGGCCATAGTAGCAAAGTAATTACAATTTAACAAATTAACACTGGAGTGATAGATGTGCAGATAATGATGTGCAAGTAGAAATACTAGTGTGCAAAAAAAGTAAATAAAAACAATATGGGGATGAGGTAGGTTGTTGGATGGGCTATTTACAGAAGGGCTGCGTACAGCTGCATCGATCTGTGAGCTGCTCTGATAGCTGATGCTTAAAGTTAGTGAGGGAGATATGAGCGATTTTTGCAAATTGTTCCAGTCATTGGCAGCAGAGAACTGTAAGGAAAGGCGGCCAGAGGAGGTGTTGGCTTTGGGGATGACCAGTGAGATATACCTGCTGGAGCGCGTGCTACAGGAGGTAAGGCGGAGCTTTACCTAGCAAAGACTTATAGATGACCTGGAGCCAGTGGGTCTGGCGACGAGAGCATAAAGGTCGCAGTGGTGGGTGTTGAGGCTTTGGTGACAAAACAGATGGCACTGTGATAGACTGCATCCAGTTTGCTGAGTAGAGTGTTGGAGGCTGTTTTGTAAATGATATCGTCGAGGATCGGTAGGATAGTCAGCTTTGTTTGTAAAATTGGAAGCCGATTCTAGATTTAATTTTGGATTTGAGATGCTTAACATGAGTCTGAAATGAGAGTTTACAGTCTAGCTAGACACCTAGGTATTTGTAGTTGTCCACATATTCTAAGTCAGAACCGTCCCGAGTAGTGATGCTAGTCGGGCGGGCGGGTGCGGGCAGCGATCGGTTGAAGAGCATGCATTTAGTTTTACTTCTGTTTAAGATCAGTTGGAGGCCACGGAAGGAGTGTTATATGGCATTGAAGCTCGTTTGGAGGTTTGTTAACACAGTGTCCAAAGAAGGGCCAGATGTATACAGAAAGGGGTTGTCTGCGTAGAAGTGGATCAAGGAATCACCCGCAGCAAGAGCAACATCATTGATATATACAGAGAAAAGGGTCAGCCCGAGAATTGAACCCTGTGGTACCCCCATAGAGGCTGCCAGTGGTCCGGACAACAGGCCCTCCGATTTGACACACTGAACTCTATCTGAGAAGTGAACCAGGCGAGGCAGTCATTTGAGAAACCAAGGCTGTTGAGTCTGCCGATAAGAATACGGTGATTGACAGAGTTGAAAGCCTTGGCCAGGTCGATGAAGACGGCTGCACAGTACTGTCTTTTGTCGATGGCGGTTATGATATCGTTTAGTACCTTGAGCGTGGCTCAGGTGCACCCATGACCAGTCATCAAGGCAACGGGTGGCTACTTTGAAGAATCTCCCATATAAAATATATTTTGATTTGTTTAAAACATTTTTGGTTACTACAGTACACGATTCCATATGTATTCATTCATAGTTTTGATGTCTTCACTATTATTCTACAATGTAGAAAATAGTCAAATCAAGACAAACCCTTGAATGAGTAGGTGTGTCCAAACCTTTGATGGGTACTGTAGGCAGGTGGTGACTGATTCTCTCCCTGTCACCTCTCCCACTGTCCCCTTTCCTCCCCTCTCCTTTCTTCCACTCAGCTCCACAGCATCAGTAAAAGCATCACCTCCAGTGAGACACCACTGAAGGAGAAATATGCACGCAGTATCCTTTCCAAACATGTCCTAGACACGCCCTTTAAACACACTCCAACCATCTGGAGAAATGTGTGTGTGAGGCTACCTCTTAAGTATATCCACCATGTTTTGATAACATGTATCATTTACCATTCCTCCCAGGCCTATTCATATTGACACCCATGATTTGAGATGTAATAAATATTTGTTTGTTTCTTGGTCTTGCGGGGGTGTCTGTCTGTCTGGTGTGTTTTATATACATCATTGGTTCCTCCTTGACGACGGTGCCGACATCATCATGGGGACCCATAAGGAGGGCGGAGCCACAACGTTCTGGTCGTTCATCATCAACCTGCCGCTCTCCTCCAACGCCATCATCAGCTGGAAGTTCTGCTACATGCTGCACAAAGTCCTCCGGGACGGGCACCATAACGTTAGTCATCCCATTCATGTCCCCCATACTGCGTTTCTTCTATCTCTTCCTTCATGATATCTCTTCTCCTCTTCTATCTCTTCCTTCTCTTCTTCCTGCCAAACTTCCCTGTACGTCCAGTGTCACATCTTAGGAGTCTCTCCTTGCTGTAAGGTCCTGTGAGTGACTCCTCTCCCCTGTGTGTTTCTCAGGCTGTGAGAGACTCTCATAGATACAGCAGGAACGTCAAAGACATGGGCGTACTCTGGGTGAGTACTCGTTTGACGCTACCTTTACAGGAGTTGATGACATTGAAACTTAGGACGTATTATGGGGGGCGGTGGTTAGAGCGTTGGGCCAGTAACCGAAAGGTTGCTCGATCGAATCCCGAGCTGAACAGGTAAAAATCTGTCGTTCTGCCCCTGAACGAGGCAGTTAACCCACTGTTCCAAGGCCGCCATTGTAAATAGGAATGTGTTCTTAACTGTCTTGCCTAGTTAAATAAAGGTACACAAAAAAAATGATGACAATGGATTTTGACCATATGTATTTCCAGGGGAACTTGCATGATAGGTACGGCCATATTGTGTCCCTTTCGGCCAAGTTCCTGTCCCTCAAAATGGAGTTTCATGTGAAGGTGAGACCCCGTGCATTGCATACATATACCACCTAGAACATACTGTATCCTTGTGATGACAGTGCCTTCTCTGTACTGGGGGAGGTGCTATTATGTTAACTAATAGTAGATGTAACATCAAAAGTTGTCGTGGGGCCAACACTTTCTCCTGCAGACAAACCTTTCTGGTATTGTACATGCATTCTTTCTTCCCCAGCACAAGGTTATTCCAGGTAACCTGGAGGCCACAGACGAGACGGTGGAGAGAGAGGCAGGAACTGACGTCAACAAAATGTGAGTCAATAGCACCATACTGTACCCCAAAACCTGGGTGCAAATGTCTCTCTCAACACCAAATCAGGGTTTGCTGAGCTGTTTCTGAGGTGAGCTACATTTGCAGGTGATCTCTGTTAAGCTGTTCACTGTAAGGGGTTCTCTTCTCTACAGATTTGATATGACTCATGAGCTGTTAGATTACCTGGATGCTGCTCTGACAATGTCCGAGACAGGTGGGTCTTTCAGCTAAGGCTTTCATTCTCCTTTATGCATTGCTTCTCAGTTGAATGAAGCCATAACCATCCGTGTCTTCCTAACAGTTTGGCGGCAGCTGGATGCCAACGCGGGCAAGTCCACCACTCCGGCCGGACAGTGTCGCCTGGGACCTCTAATTCCTGTTATACTGGACTGCAGCTGGCTCTACCACTTCTCTGTCAAACTACTGTTCAAACTGCACAGCTGTCAGTCACACGCACATACACAAAACCCCAGGCCTGTAGCCCTCTGGATTTCTAAATCTGACCTGTACTCGTCTATTAGACATGTGTGGTCCTGCTCTGTGTTCCAGGTGTTTCAGCTGACTCTCTTCTCGGACACCGGGAGAGATTCCGTGATCTGTTCAACAGGTTTGCCTACACAACTATTGACTGTCTTGTGTGTGTGTGCACCGGTATGCACGGCGTATGGTTTGAGTGATCTCTGCCCTGTTGTCTTCCAGCCTCACAAAGTTATTTGATCGAGCCAGAGAGACGGAGTTCTTCAAAAAGTTTATTCAGATCCCTGACCTGCCAGATGTAAGCCACGTAGTTTGTGTTTGTGGGGAATTGGTCATTCCCACCAATACCTGTTTTCATTTTCTATCTCTGTGTTCCGTATGTTCACTTGTGTGTGTGTGTGTGCAACACCTGTAGTCTCCTCCGAACTTCCTGCGTGCCTCTGCGCTGGCGGAGTACGAGCGGCCGGTGGTGGTGATGCCCAATGAGGAGCCTTATGAAGAAGTCGATGCGGCGCCACAGCCAGACTACAGCCAAGCACCACAGGTACGACTGGACACTCTCCCATTACTTTATTTTACACTATGCTATTGAACCTAGTGTTATTTACATGATAATTACCAATTGCCTCATAACTGTCTGCATCCATTTGTTCGACAGCAACCGTACAACATGTTAAGCCAGCTGGGAGCTCCTGATGCTGGATTTGATCAAAGGTAAATGAAAGATCTTCTCTTTTCACTGAGCTAACGTAACACTTGTCTAACCACATTTTTTGAGGAGAAATGATTGTGAAATAATAACCGTTTCTGGTTTGCCTCTGGTATCCCTCAGAAGATCTCCGTCTCCAGCTCTGACGGAGGCAGAGGCTCTGAGGAAGGAGCTGGAGATCATCAAACCAGAGCTGCAGCTCCTCAAAACGGAGGTGTGTGTGTTTGCTTGCATGCGTGTCTCTGTCTATCTGTCTGTGTGCAGGTGTAGGCGTGACTCAGAATGTATGCATGTGTGTGTTTGACCCCTCCTCCCACCCCTCTCTCCCTAGGCTCAGAGGTGTGTGACCCAGCTGAAGTCTCAGGTGAACAGGCTGGAAGCAGAGCTGGAGGACCAGAGGACCCATAAGCAGATGGCTCTGGTGGACAATGAACACCTGCGCATGGAGGTAGGGGCCTTACGACAGGCCACCGCCTCCCTAACAGGGGTACAGGCTGGATACCAGGAGGCTGATGGTGAGTATACACATGGACGGACGGACACACACACACACACACACACACACACACACACACACACACACACACACACACACCTATTAACCCCGTCCTCCCCCTACAGGTCGAGCCCAGGCAGCTGAGCTGCGTTTTTCTCAGCTCAAAGAGCGACACGCTGAACTGGTCACCAGCCACGCTGATCTACTGAAGAAGGTACAGACACTGCACACTGAGAATTTCTATGCCTTTTGGGAGCTGACACAATATTGTGTGCGTGTGTTCAGAATGCAGAGACAGTCCGGTTCTTGTCCAGCACCCAGCAGAACCAGCAGGAATTGGCCATGGCCAAACAGCAGCTGGCCAGCGAGGTGGACCACCTTCGACAGGCGAATAGACTCAAGGTACTATAACCATTAACCCCTGACCTCTAACCCCTAGAGTTTGTAGCAAATATGGAGCAGGTTCAGGGTCTATTTCTCCAGGATGATTCTTACTCTTGTAGGTTTAACAATTGTTGATGTTTGTCCTTGTGTTTCCTGACTTCTCTGCGTGTTTTCTCTGTCCTGTCTTTGTAGCTGGAGCAGCAGAAGCAGGAGATGGATCGGCTGAACAGAGAGCTGTTGGACCAGAGAGCAGCGTTGGGTGAAGTCCACATTGTCCTGAACAACAAAGAGATGGTAGGCAACAACGACATGGTAGGCTTATTTAGGTAGAAGCACGGGACAGTGTTTTTCCGTCTCTCAAACTCGACTCTACCCTTTTGTTATTTTGTGTGTCCTTCTTGAACCAATCAGAACTCTTCCCGCTTCCCCAGGCTGGTTCCCAAATGACTGGTGCTCTGCAGGGTCTCCAGCGAGAGAGGGAGGAACTGCTGCGCTGTTTGAGGGAGAAAGAGGGTGAAGTGTCCTCCCTACAGCAGCAGGCTCAGCTCCATCACAGCTCCATGGAGCAGGACAGGGACAGATCAGCCAGAGAGATGGCCAGCCTGAGGCAACAGCTACAGCAACAGGTATGGGCTGTCGACACACTAGACTTGAACTTGAAGTCGAACTTGTGCTGTGTAGTAAGACATTGGAGGACATTCTGATGAATTGACGTGTGTGTGTGTGTGTGTGTGTGAGATTACAGCTGGCTATAAACGCGGAGCAGAGAGTGGAGATTGACAGACTGAAGCGAGAGCTGGAGCAGAGTCGAGCAGAGGTGTCACGTGCCAACAATGCCCTGCAGAACAAGGAGATGGTAGGAACCTGTCTGCTGGTCCCTAGCAAATGGAGGACCTATACTTGTCAGTCCTTGATACAAATAAGGTTGAGAGACATGTTTATGTATCTGTCTCCCCTTTCAGACTGGTTCTCAGATGAACAGTGCCCTGATGGGTCTCCAGATCGAGAAAGAGGGGCTGCTGCGCTCTGTGAGGGAGAAAGATGCTGAGCTGTCCTCTTTATGGCAGCAGGCGCAGCTCCAACGCAGCTCTCTGGAGCAGGACAACGACAGGACATCCAGAGAGATGGCCAGTCTGAGACAACAACTACAGCAACGGGTATGGGCTGTGTGTGTGTGTGAAGCAGTTGTGCGTGCATACGTGTCTCTGTGCACACATACGAGCATGCGCGTATAGGTGTGTTAACCTGTAATCTTTCCGGTGTGTGTGTGTGTGTTACTCCAGGCATCTCGTGAGGGTGAGCTGACCAGGAAGCTGCAAGAGGAACAGTTCTGTCTGCTCCAGTGTGCCGTGGTGGAGGCTGAAGGCATCATACTGGACGCTGTGTCCAAACTGGACGACCCCATACACGTACGCTGCACCTGCTCTCCAGATTACCTGGTGAACCGAGCTGAGTTCACCCTGGGTTCTTTGGACAAGATGCAGCAGAGTCACATGGTCTACCTTGGAAATATGGACGGTGTGTAACCACCTTGTGTGTGCGCACGGCATGCGTGTTTGTGTGTGTGTTTGTATAATCTCCTGTCTCTGTCCTGTCTGTCTCAGATGCCAGTGGTCTTCTGAGGGCTGTGACGCAGTTCTCCCATCTAGCTTCTGACACCATCGTCAACGGAGGAGCTACAGCACACAGTGCTCCTACTGACCAGGCCGACCGTAAGAGAGACACACTGCACGCACGCAAGCATGCTCACAAACACACACACTCATCCCTTTCGCTCTCTCCCTCTAGGTCTGACTGACAGTTGTAGAGAAGCTTCCACTCACTGTCTGCAGTTCCTACACGAGCTGAAGTCCAGAGCCACGTTACATAGAGCCGACCCTACTACGATACGCTATGTAATGCGACGTATACTCACTATGGGACAGGTACGGACGGGGTCATCACACACGGAGAACTGCAGCTAGTGGAATAAGCATTCCTGTTGAGAGCAACGTTCTGTGGTCAGTGCACTGGCAGCCATTTTGTGTCAATGCAGGATAGGACAGGATGTAATGGAAGTGTATTTCCTGTGTAGGATCTGCGTTTTCAAGGGCAGGATGTTCTAAAAGAGGAGCTGGGGGAAATGGTGGATAAAGAGATGACTGCTACCTCTACTGCAATAGAGGAGGCTGTACTCCGCATGGACGTAAGAACACACACACACACACACACAGAGCATGTCATTGTTGAGGACGTTCCTCATGTCTTTTCTACCCATGTTGTGAACAGGAGATCCTGAACCAGGCCAGGAGAGACATGTCTGGGGTCAAACTGGAGGTCAACCAGAGGTCAGCGAAACACAGTAGAACATAGAACACAGAACACAATACTACACAATAGTACACAGAACACAAAACACAATAGTACATAGTAGATCACAGAACACAATGGAACACAGAACACAACAGTACACAGTGGATTAACTCAACAATAACTCTGTATTTACTAACTAACGTTATGTGCTGGAGGAGCTATCACTGTAGCTTACAGAGTCAATATGCTTTTTCTCAGTCTCCCTCTCAATTTCTCTCCTCTTCTCTCTCTCCCTCTCAGCATCCTAGGCTCCTGTTCAGACCTAATGAAGGCCATCCACATGCTGGTGACCGCTGCCACTGACCTGCAGAAAGACATTGTGGAAAGCGGCAGAGTGAGTTCTAAATATTACATTTGTGTTTAGAATAGGCTGTACTTCCATACTTATCGACATAGTCAAATAGTGGACCTCCAAAAGGTTGAGCACATCTGTATTAGGCTCTGGGCTCAGTGATGTGTTTTCTCCACAGGGGGCAGCATCAGTGAAGGAGTTCTATGCTAAGAACTCCTGTTGGACTGAAGGCCTCATCTCTGCCTCTAAGTCAGTGGGCTGGGGCGCCACTCAGATGCTGTAAGTACTGACTTGATATACACATTACACACGTATACTATATACAGTGGACTGTTGTTACAGCAGTGATACTAGTCACGTTGTCGTAGGGCTGAATCCCAAAATTGAGATATTTGTGTGTAAAACCCACTTTTTGTCCAAACAAATTGATATATCTTGTTTCCTCTCTCTCCCGGCTGGCAGAGACTCAGCTGACAAGGTGGTAACTAGCGGGGGTAAATACGAGGAGCTCATCGTCTGTTCTCATGAGATCGCTGCTAGTACCGCCCAGCTGGTCGCTGCCTCCAAGGTACAACACATACACACACACAGCTGATTCCGTCTTCATATTCGCTGACTTGACAATGGACCCCTCGTCTCCCCCTGTGTTGCCGTGGCTACAGGTGAAGGCGGACCGCAACAGCAAGAAGCTGTCGACGCTGCAGCAGGCCTCGAGACACGTCAACGACATGGCTGCCATAGTGGTGACCTCCACCAATCACGGACAGAGGCAAATCACTGAGAGAGGTGAAAAGAGGGAGAGGAGGAAGGTAGTCTCGAAAAACCAGACCGTAGGCAACCGTGACTAGGGTCTGGTTTCAACGACGGACTCTCTTGGCAAAGAGGAACTACGTCCAATGCCTACGTTGCTACCTTAGCCACTTAAAATACAAACTAGTAGCTAGCAAGCTGGAGATCACGCCGGTTAGTTTTATTGAGGGCATTTCACACGTGTCTAGTTTGTATCAACTACCTTCCCTAAAGCCACTGCAAAGGTTTTCCTTGCAAACTTTGGTTTCGAATTGTGACATTCTGTTGTCTGTCTGAAGAGTACCCACACAGGAACAATTATTTTCTCTTATCGAAGTTGCCAAAAGAGTCATTGAAACCAGACCATAGTCACTGTTGCCTAGGATTGAGTTTCTGAGACTATATTAATAAGAAATTCACACAAGTAGTACACTGGGCCTTTACTGGTATTAGCAGACCAATATAGACGTCTGCAGCACTGGCAAAACATTTTCAGCATCTCCACTTTGGCAAAAAAAAAGGTAATTGTATAATTTAAGAAGAGTATCTTGCAGGATTCAATAGTTGGAATATTAAGAGTTGTTGCCCTGATCCTTTCTCTGTGATGTCATTCTAATGGAATCCACAAAGTACAAAAGCCTGTCCTCAAACATTTATATCCAAAAGTGCAAAGTTATGGGCAAAACACCCACTTTCTTGATCAAATAACATGGGAAAACAACCACTTTTTTGTGCAGAAGTAATTTACCATCCTTACAAACCACTTAATGTAAATGTACATTACTGTATAGTACATAGGCTGGTCATCTAGGTTTGTACCTGTAGACTTTCCATCACCATGAAGAAAAACAATGACCAATACAGTAATTGAGTACATTGAGACATCAAGTGGTTTATGATGATATGATGTGATGATGTGGCTCAGTTGGTAGAGCATGGTGCTTGCAATGCCTGGATTGTGGGTTCGATTCCCACAGGGGACCCGTATGAAAATATATGCACTCTCTACTGTAAGTACAGAAAAAGTCGGAAGTTTACATACACCTTAGCAAAATACATTTAAAATAAGTTTTTCACAATTCCTAACATTTAATCCTAGTAAAAATGCCCTGTCTTAGGTCAGTTAGGATCACCACTTTATTTTAAGAATGTGAAATGTCAGAATAATAGTAGAGAGAATGATTTTTTTCAGCTTTTATTTCTTTCATCACATTCCCAGTGGGTCAGAAGTTTCAATACACTCAACTAGTATTTGATAGCATTGCCTTTAAATTATTTAACTTGAGTCAAACGTTTTGGGTAGCTTTCCACAAGCTCCCCACAATAAGTTGGGTGAATTTTGACCCATTCCTCCTGACAGAGCTTGTGTAACTGAGTCAGGTTTGTAGGCCTCCTTGCTCGCACACGCTTTTTCAGTTCTGCCCACAAATGTTCAATAGGATTTAGGTCAGGGCTTTGTGATGGCCACTCCAATACCTTGACTTTGTTGTCCTTAAGCCATTTTGCCACAACTTTGGAAGTTTGCTTGGGGTCATTGTCCATTTGGAAGACCTATTTGCGACCAAGCTTTAATGTCTGGAGATGTTGCTTCAACATATCCACATAATTTTCCTCCCTCATGATGCCATCTATTTTGTGAAGTGCACCAGTCCCTCCTGCAGAAAAGCACCCTCATAACATGATGCTGCCACCCCCGTGCTTGACGGTTGGGATGGTGTTCTTCGGCTTGCAAGCGTCCCCCTTTTTCTTCCAAACATAACGATGGTCATTATGGCCAAACAGTTCTATATTTGTTTCATCAGACCAGGGGACATTTCTCCAAAAAGTACGATCTTTGTCCCCATGTGCAGTTGCAAACCGTAGTCTGGCTTTTTTATGGCGGTTTTGGAGCAGTGGCTTCTTCCTTGCTGAGCGGCCTTTCAGGTTATGTCGATATAGGACTTTCTGTGGATATAGATACTTTTGTACCTGTTTCCTCCAACATCTTCACAAGGTCCTTTGCTGTTGTTCTGGGATTGATTTGCGTTTTTCGCACCAAAAATACGTTCATCTCTAGGAGACAGAATGTCTCTCCTTCCTGAGCGGTATGACGGTGCGTGGTCCCATGGTGTTTATACTTGTGTACTATTATTGTTTGTACAGATGAATGTGGTACCTTCAGGTGTTTGGGAATTGCTCCCAAGGATGAACCAGACTTGTAGAGGTCTTTGCTGATTTCTTTTGATTTTCCCATGATGTCAAGCAAAGAGGCACTGAGTTTGAAGGTAGGCCTTGAAATACCTCCACAGGTACACCTCCAATTGACTCAAATGATGTCAATTAGCCTATCAGAAGCTTCTAAAGCCGTGACATCAATTTCTGGAATTTTCCAAGCTGTTTAAAGGCACAGTCAACTTAGTGTATGTAAACTTCTGACCCACTGGAATTGTGATACAGTGAATTATAAGTGAAATAATCTGTCTGTAAACAATTGTTGGAAAATTACTTGTGTCATGCACAAAGTAGATGTCCTAACCGACTAGACAAAACTATAGTTTGTTAACAAGAAATTTGTGGAGTGGTTGAAAAACGAGTTTTAATGACTCCAACCTAAGTGTATGTAAACTTCCGGCTTCAACTGTAGCTGTGGATAAGAACGTCTACTAGTTCTGTATTAGTGGACAGATATAGACATCTTCAGTAAGGGCATCATTTTTTCTTCAGCACCCCCACCGCCAAACTACTTCCTGCAGCTATGGGGTGGAGGATTGTATAAAATAAATGTTGTATAATGGTTTGGGTGTATTGTACCCCTGAGTTCTGAGTCCTTGTCCTCGCTTCTCTCCAGAACCCATGGACTTCTCAGGCATCTCCCTGATCAAAGTGAAGACTCAAGAGATTGAGTCTCAGGTATGTCATTGCAGCAGCTTGTACTGCTCTGCCTACTCTGCCTACAGCCACTTATAGCTGTTTGTGTATGTTTTGTGTGTATGTTTTTGTGTGTGTGTGTGTGGGGCCAGGGACATATTATTCCATGTGACCAACTGGATGTGTGTGTAGGTGAACGTCCTCTTCTCCATTCTCGGTGCTGTAGGTGAAGGTGTTGGAGCTAGAGAATCAGCTGGAACAGGAGAGAGTTCGTCTGGGAGAGCTGAGGAAGAAACACTACCAGCTGTCTGAGACTGGTACAACCGACGGGGGGGAGGTGGAGGTGGAGGTGGAGGGGGGAGACGGGGACGATGGGGGAGACAGCTTCCCACCCCCTCCCCCTCCAACCCTCTTACCAGCCTCCACCCTGCTGCCCCAGCCCTACCTAAACACACAGCCCTTCTCACAGACACAACCCGACTCACAACTATCAGCTCAGTCCTACTCACCACCCAAGTCCTACTCACACACTCAACCCTATTCACAAACAAAGCCTTACTCTGAACCTGAATCCTACTCACAACCTGCAACGCAATCCTACTCACCACCCCAATCCTACTCATCATCCCAAACCCAATCTTACTTACCACCTCAATCGTATTCTCAAACCCAATCCTACTCACCTCCCCAAACATACTCTCAAAGCCAGCCGTATGTAAACACCAATCCCTTCTCCCAACCCCCGCCTCTGTCCCAGCCTCTGTCCCCACCTCTGTCCCAGCCCGAGTCCCTTCCCCTTCCAAATAACTCAGTAGAACTCGCCAAGCCAACCCACACTTCAAAGAAACCTTCCATCTTCCAGAAAACAGGAACCCTGTTTAGTAAGGTAAGAATCATTATTACCGGCTGTCGTATTGATCATCCTCGTCACAGGCATTAAGGTTATAGGTATACGAACAGAACAAGGGCCTAGGGCCTAAGGATAGAAGTGATTGTATTGGAGCCAGGTTGACTTCCCATAAGGATGGAATTGTGATGTCATTGGTGGTCTGTTTTTCCTCTGTTGCAGTTCCGAAGAGGTGAGGCTGGAACAGAGGAATCCAGCGTCCAGAATGTTAGAATCCCAAATCCAGAATGAGAAGATTCTACCTGTCTGCATACCTTGTCATGTGAACTACTGTATATTCAGTTTACTCAGTTTACTCCGGTGCAGTGATTGAAGAACAACCCTTTTCAAGATAGCAACTTTATTGTAGTATTTAATATTTCTTAATGTCTTGATACACTATTTGATTACTAAAAAAAAATCTGGGTAAAATAACAGTTAATAATATTATTATTATTACTAACATTATTACTTATTTTAAGAATGTGTATTATCTTTCTGTTTGAAAAAGCAGTAATTTCTTACTGACCACTGCAGTGCTTGTAGGAAGAATTGTGTCTAAACCAACATCCCAATGCTTTGTCCAAATGCCGGAAAAATACAACATGGTTAACAACCAATCAACGTACAGCCGCCTATTAATCTTTACATAATATCTCTTATGTGAGTATACTTACTTTACATAGATTTGGATATCTGTAACATGTATTGAGATAAACAGACGTTTTAAATGAATATCAACCTTTCCATTTGTCCTACAGTGTAGATTTAGTCTTTGACAGGAGAGATGACCAATGGGGCTTTATTGCGACTGGGATTGACCCCTGGGCTGAAGTATGGATAGAGCGTGTCAGCAAAGTTGCAGCCCATGTAACAGTAGATATGGCGTCGAGCTACCAGGTCACAAAACCACACCCGGCCTTGTTCGTAGTCTATGTATACCCCAACCTTCGAGGGTCTGTGGGTCAAGAGAGAGGAACAATTTGATTTGATTTGATTTCCCCATTGAAGTTGGTGGCGACGCCAAACTGCAGTCAGGTCAAGACCCCGGTGAGGACGACGAGCACGCAGATGAGCTTTCCTGAGATGTTTCTGACAGTTTGTGCAAAAAATCTTTGGTTGTACAAACCCACAGTCTCATCAGCTGTCCGGATGGCTGGTCTCTGATGATCCCGCAGGTGAAGAAGCCGGATGTGGAGGTCCTGGGCTGTGGTCTGTGGTTGTGATGCCGGTTGGAAGTACTGTGAAATTCTCTAAAACGATATTGGAGGCGGCATATGGTAGAGAAATTAACATTAAATTATCTGGCAACAACTCTGGTGGACATTCCTGCAGTCAGCATGCCAATTGCACACTCCCTCAAAACTTGTGGCATCTGTGGCATTGTGTTGTGTGACAAAAATACACATTTTAAAGTGGCCTTTTATTGTCCCTGGGCACGTGCATGTGCCCAGGGACCATGACCTTCCAGACGCCCTCATTGATTTTATTAGTAAATCTCACTCATATATCATATTAACATGGCATAGGTCATGGCAAAATGTGTAGAATTGCAGGAATTTAGCTGTAAAACGGCAACCCCCCCCCAACCAAATCTCGCTTAGGGTCCCCAAAAGGCTAAAGTCGGGCTCTGGTTGGAAGATCCATTTGTGGCCAAGTTCAGCTTCCTGGCTGAGGTCACCAGGTTTTTAGCTAAAATATCCAGTAAACTTCATGATGCCATTGACCTTAACAAGGGCCCCAGGACCAGTGGAAACAAAATAGCCCCATAACATCAAAGATCCACCACCATATTTTACAGTTGGGATTAGGTATTTTCTGCATTGTTCTTTCAAGGTCAAACACCGCTGGTGTGCGTGACCAAATACCTTTATTTTCGTGCCATATGACCATAGCACTGGTTCCAATCAATCCAAGGGCCAATGACGTTTAACAAACTCCAGGCAGTGCTATGATCAGATTACATGAAAATAGAGCTCTTTGGCCACACACTAATGGTGGGTTTGGCCTTCAAAAGAACAATGCATATGCAGGAAATACCTACTTCCTACTGTAAAATATGGTGATGGATCTTTGATGTTATGGGGCTGTTTTGTTTCCACTGGTCCTGGGGCCCTTGTTAAGGTCAACAGTATCATGAACTTTACCAAGTACCAGGACTAAATTGGCCAAAAACATGTTTGCCAGGAGGCTGAACCTTGGCCGAAAGTGAATCTTCCAGCAAGACAATAACCCCAAGCAAAGAACAAGATGGCCCGCACACTCTTTAAACTTCCAATTCACCGCTTTATTGACTACGTTTCGATCCATATAAACATATATATTAGATTCTGTAACTACTACATGTGCCCATCTCATTGCTATCAAATTATTAGAGATACACAAGTTGTTTTTGAAATGGGTCCCTGGTATTATATCTACAGCCATATGGGTGGGTATCCCAGCAGTTTCCAACATAATATTTTTTTTACTGTTGCCTAGGTTTTTAACTTGGACCCATTTGTATGTATATATTCCTTTATGAGACACATGTCCCTCTGAGATGAATTATGATTGATTACGCACAAAGGTGAATTTAATTGTTTCCACACCCACCATGCGTCATCTGCGTAATGCTCATGCTAGGTGAAATGGGTATATTTTGGGGAAGTGAGCACTCCGTTTGTTTGTTGGACCTGACGAAGATCCGTTTCGGATCAAAACGTAGTCATTCAATAAATTGGGAGCTTAAAGAGTGTGCAGGCCTTCTTGTTCTTCACTAGTATTATTTATTAGCTCAGCACCTATGTTTTTTAAGGATGTGCGGATGACCACAAGCTTTTCTAATAGCCCCAAGCACACATCAAATCCACAAAGAAATGGTGAATTGAGCACAAAATCAATATTTTCAATGGCCATCTCAGTCTCCGGACTTGAACCCCATTGAAAACCTGTGGTTTGAATTGAAGAGGCCAGTCCATAAGTGCAGATGAAGGCTATCAAGGATCTGGAAAGATTATGTATGGAGGAATGGTCTAAGATCCCTTCCACTGCGTTCTCCAAAGTCCATAAAACATTTTAGAAAAAGCTTCAGTGTTGTTATCATCACAAGGCGAGCAGGGGCATCAATTGGGTACCGCAGGGTAATATCCTTTGATTATGTAGTGCTTACTTTAGAATGTTGTAGTATACTGTAGATAACTATAGTAAATACTACAGTATTATGCGCAAATAAACACTGTAGTAAATACTACAGTAATGTATGCAAAAACACTACAGTTTTTTAACTATAGTAATGCTGAAGTATTTAATTTGCATATACTACATCCATTCTCATCCCCCATATCTTAATTTGTGCCACCCAGGAGTGAGAAACCTACATACCAAGTATAGACCATATTGTGCTCCCCACAGGTCATAGAAAAAGCAGAAGCACTGAACTACCCATTCACACTCCAGTCCTACCTGCCTACAGGTTATGGGAAATTTGCTCTTTTACTATTTGTCCAGTAGATTGTCAAATATAATTCAACAAAAACACTATAGTAAATAATACAGTAATATCTGCAAAAATTAACTACAGTAATTGCTATAGTATATACAGGTTATGGGACATTTGCTCTTTTAGTATTTGTCTAGTAGATTGTCAAATATAATTAAACAAAAACACTATAGTAAATAATACAGTATTATCTGCAAAAATTAACTACAGTAATTGCTATAGTAAATACTACACTTTATATAGTATACTATAGTCTTTTTTTCATATGGACTGCAGGAAGAGAGGGGCATGCCACCAGTACTTTAGGGCCTCAAACTTATCCTCCAATGCAACAGTAACAGCGCCCATGTGCATATTTTATAGACTATGATGAGTTCTAGAAATGATATCTAATCTGAATTTTTACAGTAAAAACCTACAGTATGTGGACACTTGGTATTCCAGTTTACAGAGCAAATAATGTCTACACACTAAGTACATGAAGTACTGTACTTCAACAAATGATATTGCCTCAAGTCACACATTCTCATGCAGTGTTCAAGTATGCACTAATATCAAATGTAGTGGTGAGCTATATCTTCACAAGCTGATTTATGACCAAATCAACTAAACTATCCCTCAATGGAAACATTAAAACTGGAAAAGCTCATTGCATTTCTTCTATTTTCTTCTATCTAAGAGTTTCACCAACCCAGGCCATTCTGTCTTTCCACTTACCTGAGTATGTTGTTTTTAGGTGTAAGGAAACTCAACTAGACCAGAGACTTTGTGCAACTGAGCTGACTGCTTTGAGCTTCAGGAGGAAAGTAACACTTTGTTCCAGCGTGCAGCCATGTCATAACCCCTCCCATTGCACCTTGGTGTTTGTTTCCCTCTCTCCTCTTTTTTTCTCATTCCCCTCCTCTCTAATTCCTCCTCCTCCTCTTTCTCCTCCTTCTCCGAACTAACTCACTCAATTAAAGAAAACAAGCGTTGTTAACCTAATTTTCTGTATGTTTGTCTGTCTGTATTTTATAGTTTTATCTGTGAATTAGGCCTTATAGCCTAATTGAATTGTATGTTTACGTATAAAACCAATGTATGGATTTGGTTGACTATTACAGATGTAGGATCTTAATTTGATCCAGTTTGCTACAGCAGGAAAATAATGTTGCAGCAACAGGAAATATAAATCGTTATGTGGATTTTAATTAATGGACATTTTTGTAGGGGTTGGTACATTTTTCGTATGGGAAAATCAAGTCTGACATTTTTAAGTGGAAATTACAAACTTCAGAAGCCTGTTTAAACCTCAAATATACTAAACGTTTTACATGTCATGTATTGCAGGAAATGTGTCCTGTAACAGGGTGATCAAATTAAAATCCTACATCTGTATGGCTTTGGTTTAAAGATCATGTTTATATCATATTGTGCCTTTTTATTTGACAGTATACTGCAGTTCAGTGTGGCTTCACACAGTCAATGTTATCCTTTGTATAATTAACACAATCCAGGCATTACACTGATCTGATTTCTAATATTGTGGTCTTAATTAGGATGCCTATGTGATGTCTAGTCCTTTTCCCCTCATTACTTCGGATCATAGACTGTTTAACTGTAGGCTCTTCAATTACCATAGACGTGCACTAAATCTGTCAGAACAATTAATATCACAACTGAATATCTTCTTCTCACACCACTGAGACTGAGATGTCATGTTTTTATTTATTTTTCAAATTCACCCTAGCGGCGACCTCAACCGATTGATATTCCTGACATGCGCATTACAAACTGCAATCTGACCACATAATCGGGAGAGAACGACAGCGCAGCAGAACCGCAATGGGAAGGCGGGTGATTTTATCAAATTGATCAAAAATCGCTGACAAGATGTCCGACGCGAGTAGAAAACCCCAATCGATACGCATCTGTACTTATTGACGTGGACACGATACACACAGAACCTGCAGAACAACCAAAAGTAAATACTTTTTCCAAGGCGACGAAGTTTGTTGTGTCGAAGGAAATATAATAGCCCGGTAAAGCAGGGAGAGACTGCGGAAAACTGCCAGAGCGGGGGGACAGTCAGAATACAAACCCACCCACCCAGTCAGCCATGGAAGAGTTTGGGTCAGCGTTGGAGAAGAATGTGGCCGATTTAACGGTTATGGACGTGTATGACATAGCCGCGGTGGTGGGCCAGGAGTTTGAGCGGATCATTGATCAGTATGGATGCGAGGCTCTGTCCAGGCTCATGCCAAAAGTGGTGCGGGTGCTGGAGATCCTGGAGGTGATGGTCAGTAGGAACAGCATCAGCCCGGAGACAGAAGAGTTGAGGCTGGAACTGGACAAACTACGGCTGGACCGGATGGACCGGCTGGAGAAAGAGAAGAAACATAAGAAGGTCATAATTAGTTTATACATGATAAGATTAATAATATGCCAAGTTGTAACCAAACATAATTGATAACAGTAGGCCAAATAATGTTTGGTGCAGATATGACAATAATGGTAACAAACATAGAAAAGTTTAAGAGAAGACAACTCATTTGTCATGCCATCATGAAAAGAATGCAATGAGATTATTTTAACAATAACTTTGGAAAGTGTACTAAGCATTTAGAAAATCTAACTGATATGCCCAAATAAAATTGGTCTCTGACGTGAATGACACTTCATTGACCGAGGATATTGTTACAATTAGGCCTACCTCTTTGTATCGCTGCTATGTCGCAGAAAATCACTTAGGATGTTTTGGGGATAGAAATATGCTCTTACAAAATATATAGGGCCACAACACAAGTGTTCACTTGACTAGTGCATTACTGTGCATAGTAGGTCTATAACGCGTTTACACGAAGGCATATCTCTCTACCCTAATCATGTCCCTCTGCGACAGTCAGAGTAGGTGCACTAAAAATAAAAATGTCGTTGCTGGTCTCATGACAGTGACATGGTGGGAGTTAAACTGGCCTGTCATTGGTTGACTGAGATGTGTCTCCTGACTCAAATAAAGTGTGTCACGACATGAATGTTACTTAGGCAAGAGAGCCATGTTTATTACATCAAATAAAATTGTATTAGTCACATGCCCACAATGCTTACTTAGGAGCCCCTAACCAACAATGCAGTTTACAAAAATACAGATAACAATAAGAAATAAAAGTAACAAATAATTAAAGAGCAGCAGTAAAATAACAATAGCGAGACTATATACAGGGGGGGTACCAGTACAGAGTCGATGTGCGGGGGCACCGGTAAGTTGAGGTAATATGTACATGTAGGTAGAGTTATGGCCCCTGGAAATGCTTAAGATGATATGTTTAAACTTAAACTTAAAATAAATGCTTTGGAAATGTTCAGTAGAAGGTTAAGTAGGCCAGAGAAAAATGTGGGTTCCTTAAGTGTTCTTTGGGAAGGGTGATAGTTCTATGTGGAACCATACTAACCCAAATAACCTGTTGAGCCCTTCAATGGTTCTTAGCAGTTCAAAAAAAGGGTTATTTCCCCTTTATTGATAATTAAAATGTAGTGGCTGTGGCTCGTTAGAATATTTTGGCTCGTGCACTGTTCACAGCTCGTTTTGTGCACGAGAGTGTCACTCCAGTTGATCTAATCTGTTGTGTTACGCGATTGTAGCACATGGGGACGTGTGAAACTAACTAAGCGCTTCAGCACTCGGGGGGTCCCCGTCTGTGAGCTCGTGTGGCCTACGACTTTGCGGTTGAGGCGTTGTTACTCCTAGACGTTTCCACTTCACAATAACAGCACTTGACCGGGGCAGCTCTAACAGGGCATACATTTGATGAACTGACTTGTTGGAAAGGTGGCACCCTATAACTTTGAAAGTCACTGAGCTCTTCCGTAAGGCCATTCTACTGCCAATGTTTGTCTATGGAGATTGCACTGCTGTGCATTCAATTTTATACACCTGTCAGCAACGCGTGTGATTGGAATAGCCGAATCCACTCATTTGAAGGGGTGTCCACATACTGCTGTATATAGGGTGTATATGTGACCATGGCCAGTGACAGTATCTTGTGAAAGACTCACATATGGCCTTGTGTCAATTAAGAACGGTTGACAAATAAGTCAGTAGTTCTCAATTCTTTCCTCAGGGACCCCCAGCCGTTCCAGAGCTAGCACACCTGATTCAACTTGTTAATTAACACAATAATAACATCGAAGGCATTTTTACAATTTAACATGGCTATTAACCAAGAATGAAAAACCCTGGATGGTTCTACAAGGATCCTTTGAGATTTAGAAAGATTCTTTATAGAACCATTCTCCATAAAGGTTCTTTAAAGAACCATTTATAAGGGTTCAATATAGCCCCAAAAAGGGTTGTAAGCATAGCGGAACCCTATATTGGTGCTATATAGAGGTTTTTGTAATGGTTCTTTATAGGACCTTAGGACAGGGTTCTTTACAGCACCATACAGATTCCATTTAGAACCTTATGAGCATAGTTCTTTATAGAACCTTCAAAGGTTCCATATAGCAGTAAAAAGGGTTCTGCTATGGTTATAAGCCAATTAACCCTTATTTGGAACTATATAGAACCATTTGTTTTTAGTGTGTAGGCTATGCAAACAACAGTAAAGCTGACAGTAAAGCCAGAGTATAGTCTATGAGACCAACTATCTTTAAACGTCACGAGGATGAAGACATTCATTGACAGACAGGAGAAAGCCACTGTAAAAGTTCAGGTTGACAACAAAACGGATGCCTTTTGTATAGCCTACCAATGCACATGTTGTAGGAAAAAAGGTGCTATCTAGAACCTAAAAGGGTTATTCGGCTGTCCCTATATAGGATAACCCTTTGAAGAACCCTTTTTGGTTCTGTGGAAAGGGTTCTACCTGGAACCAAAAAGGGTTCTCCTATGGGGACAGCCGAAGAACCCTTTTGGAACCCTTTTTTTTGAGTGTGATTACTCAAACAAATCATGGCTCAGTGGTATGTCTGTGGCCACGTCCTAATATTAGCCCAAATGGCTTCTTTTCCTTGTGTGCTTTCAAACCATTGATCAGAGAGGGCTGAATTGGTTAAAGTAATATGGTGGAAACACCACATTTTAAGGATGTGTTTGTGGTGGGGCTGTGAGCAGGCATGAATGGAGAGGAGAGGAGTCTGTGTTTGGAGTGTGTGCGTGCAGACAAGATGTATGGAGTGTGTGTTTGTTAACTCTGTGTGTTTGTGTGTGTGTGTGTGTGTGTGTGTGTGTGTGTGTGTGTGTGTGTGCGTGCGTGCGTGCGTGCGTGTGTGTGTGTGCGTAGGAGCTGGAGTTGGTAGAGGATGTATGGAGAGGGGAGGCCCAGGACCTGTTGTCTCAGATCGCTCAGCTTCAGGAAGAGAACAAAACACTCCTTACGAACATGTCCATCAAAGACCCCATGAGTGAAGAGGACCTGCAGAGGCACGAAGGTACTAAACCCTGAATCCTAAACCCTTTACTCTACACCCTACAGTCTAAACCCATACATGCACACAATGACAATATTACTTAATTGCCTCTTTTAAAGAATGTTGGTTACACATACATATACACTGTATACACTCTCTCTCTCTCTCTCTCTCTCTCTCTCTCTCTCTCTCTCTCTGTTGCTTGCTCGCACTCTCTCAACACACACGCACACACACACACACACACACACACACACACACAAAGGAGGCCTTCTCTGTGTTTGAGGCTGAGCCAGGCTCATCACTGCATGATTGGCTCTGTCGTGATGTCACAGAGGGGCTACAGTCCCCCTGCACACAAACACACATGAGAATGAGCACAGAGACAGACCACCCAGTGTTTCGTACACCTGCTAGACTAGGGATAGACATTTGACATTTTTGACTGTTTAGGACTGTAATGTTTAGAACAAAAGGCCTGCACCAGAAAACAAATATTTGCGCATTTATCTGTATGCCAACAGTGCGAAACAATGTCTCATTTATCATAGCCATTACCAATAACCAATCCTAAATGCTAAATTGCCCCATATACTTACATTGCCTTCAGAAAGTATTCACACCCCTTGACATTTTCAACATTTTGTTGTGTAACAGCCTGAATTTAAAATTAATTAAATTTAGATTTTGTTTATGTCACTGGCCTACATACAATACCCCATAATGTCAAAGTGGAATTATGTTTTTCAATTTTTTTAAAACAAATTAATAAAATGTTTATTACAAGTGAAAAGCTGAAATGTCTTGAGTCAATAAGTATTCAAACCGTTTGTTATGGCAAGCCTAAATAAATTCAGGAGCAAAAATGTGCCTAACATGTTACGTATTAAGTTGTATGGGCTCACTCTGTGTGCAATAATAGTGTTTAACATGATTTTTGAATAACTACCTCATCTCTGTACCCCACACATAGAATTATCTGTAAGGTCCCTCAGTCGAGCAGTGAATATCAAACACAGTTTCAACCACAAAGACCAGTGTGGTTTTCCAATGAGTCACAAAGAAGGGCCTATTGGTAGATGGGTCCCCCAAAAAAACAGACATCCCTTTGAGCATGGTATATTAATTACACTTTGGATGGTGTATCAATTAGAGGTCGACCGATTAATCGGAATGGTCGAATTCATTTGCCTTTTTAAAATTATTTTTTTACACCTTTATTTAATCTTTATTTAACTAGGCAAGTCAGTTAAGAACATATTCTTATTTTTAATGACGGCCTAGGAATGGTGGGTTAACTGCCTCGACCAGGGGCAGAACGAAAGATTTTCACCTTGTCAGCTCTGGGGATCTAATCTTGCAACCTTACAGTTAACTAGTCCAACGCAATAACAACCTGCCTCTCTCTCGTTGCACTCCAAAAGGGCCTGTTACGCGAATGCAGTAAGCCAAGGTAAATTGCTAGCTAGCATTAAACTTATCTTATAAAAAACAATCAATCAATTATAATCACTATTTATCTACACATGGTTGATGATATTACCAGATATTATCTAGCGTGTCATGCGTTGCGTATAATCTGACTGAGCATACAAGTATCTTAAGTATCTGACTGAGCGGTGGTAGGTAGAAGCAGGCGCGTAAACATTCATTCAAACAGCACTTTCGTGTGTTTTGCCAGCAGCTCTTCGTTGTGCGTCAAGCATTGCGCTGTTTATGACTTCAAGCATATCAACTCCGAGATGAGGCTGGTGTAACCGAAGTGAAATTGCTGGCTAGTTAGCGTTTCATTGCTCTGCATGGGTAACGCTGCTTCGAGGGTGGCTGTTGTCGTTGTTCCTGGTTCGAACCCAGGGAGGAGCGAGGAGAGGGACGGAAGCTATACTGTTACACTGGCAGTACTAAAGTGCCTATAAGAACATCCAATATCAAAGATTCATGAAATACAAATGGTATAGAGAGAAATAGTCCTATAATAACTACAACCTAAAACTTCTTACCTGGGAATATTGAAGACTCATGTTAAAAGGAACCACCAGCTTTCATATGTTCTCATGTTCTGAGCAAGGAACTTAAACGTTAGCTTTCTTACATGGCAAATATTGCACTTTTACTTTCTTCTCCAACACTTTGTTTTTCCATTTTCTAAACCAAATTGAACATGTTTCATTATTTATTTGAGGCTAAATTGATTTTATTTATGTATTATATTAAGTTAAAATAAGTGTTCATTCAGTATTGTTGTAATTTCTTAGTAAGCAACTCCAGTGTAGATTTGGCCTTGTGTTTTAGGTTGTTGTATTGCTGAAAGGTGAATTCATCTCCCGGTGTCTGGTGGAAAGCAGACTGAAGCAGGCTTTCCTCTATGATTTTGACTGTGCTTAGCTCCATTCAGTTTCTTTTATTATCCTGAGATTATTGGATTTTTTGTATTGGATTTGCCCCAGACAATAACACTTTCTGTTCAGGACAAACACTTATTTGCTTTGCTACATTTCCTGCAGTATTATTTTAGTTCCTTGTTGCAAACAGGCAGCATGTTTTTGGAATATTTTATTCTGTACAGGATTCCTTCTTTTCACTCTGGTTAATATTGTGGAGTAACTACATTGTTGTTGATCCATCCAGTTCTCCTATCACAGCCATTAAACTCTGTAACTGTTTTAAAGTCACCATTGGCCTCATTGTGAAATCCCTGAGTGGTTTCCTTCCTCTCTGGCAACTGAGTTAGGAAGGACACCTGTATCGTTGTAGTGACTGGGTGTATTGATACACCATCCAATAACTTCACCATGCTCAAAGGGGTGTTCAATGTCTGCTTATTTTTTCCCCCATCTACCAATGGGTTCCTTTCTTTGCGAGGCATTGGAAAACCTCCCTGGTCTTTGTGGTTGAATCTGTGTTTGAAATGCACTGCTCGACTGAGGGACCTTGCAGATAATTGTATGTGTGGGGTACAGAGATGAGGTAGTCATTCAAAAAATTATGTTAAACACTATTATTGCACACAGAGTGAGTCCATGCAACTTATGTGACTTGTTAAACACATGTTTACTGAACTTATTTAGGCTTGCCATAACAAAGGGGTTGAATACTTATTGACTCAAGACATTTCAGCTTCTCATTTGTAATTAATTTTTTATAGAAAAACATAATTCCACTGACATTATTGGGTATTGTGTGTAGGCCAGTGACCAAAAATCTTGATTTAATTCATTTTAAATTCAGGCTGTAACACCACAAAATGTGGAAAAAGTCAGAGTGTGAGTACTTTCTGAAGGCCCTGTAGAGTTTTATAGGCAATTAATTGTGTAGACCTTACGGGATTTTGTGTGCACTCTCAGCACGCGTGTGTAGAGAGATCAGTTGGACACAATTGAGTGAATAAGACACGGAGGGGATAGGGAATTTAGGGAGAAGAACTGTGGGATGCTTGGCTTGGTTTCTTTTTCGTTGTACCCTACAAATGCACTAGTACAAATGGAACACTAGAGTCAAAGCAAATTAACGTTGTCTTCAAGACAACATTTTTGGGAGGATACATTTCACTTACCCATTCGGACAGCCACAAAGCACATTTCACCAAATACTTTTACAGTATTTGAAATAAAGTAGATCTTTGGTTAAAGATCGAGTTTTGACGTTCGTTCGAGTACTTGAGTCGATTACTCATGCCCATCCCTATACTAGACACACACTACATAATCACACATCACGCACACATAAGTCCCCACTAAGTCCCCTCTCCACCAGCTCAGTCCTGACTGAGGTTTTAAAGTCTGGCTTCCTCCATTGCTGATATTCAGGGCTGTGCGTCAGCCACGGGTGCGCCGTTTCTGTGTCAGAGATATCAAGTACGTATGTGTGACTGTTTGCTATTTTAAACCTAGCTAGTCGGGCTTACAGACAGGAACTCGGTTGCTGTGCTCATAATCACTTGATTTATTCTCTAGTGCAGTACAAAAGGTGTACAAATAATACACATACTCACACAGAGTATTCATGTTGTTCTAAGTTGGATCCTTTCTCCTGTGTCTTGGCTGCCAGGTATTTATATTGTTCATCCATACTGAGTTAACCCTCTCTGCTCTGCCATGTTTTCTCTGCTGTGTTGCCAGGTATGTCGGAGCGGGAGCGCCAGGTGATGAAGAAGCTGAAGGAGGTGGTGGACAAGCAGAGAGACGAGATCCGAGCCAAAGACCGCGAGCTCACGCTCAAGAACGAGGACGTTGAGGCAGTAAGGGCAGCAGGATGGGTGCTTGCTTGGGGTAGAACATGTCCCTTTGCACAGACCTAAGATCAGCTGACCCTTCCCCAATCCCAACCTTAACCATTAGGAGGTAGAATACAAAACTGACCTTAGATCAGTGTCAAGGGGAGACTGGGTTAGGGGTCAGGGACTGCTTGTAGACTATGGGGGGATTTGTTTATTTATTAAAGTGTGTTGATTTGATGGATCAATGGCCTGACCCTCTGTTTCCCTCTGTCACATCCCCCTGTACTTCTTCCCTCTCTGGGCCCCACGTTCCTCTCTATTCCGCCTGTCCCCTAACTCTCTCTCCAACTCACTCTACCACCATCTCTTCTTGTTTCTACCCCCTCTTTACTTCCACCCATCCATCCATCTCCCTCCCCGCACCTCCCTTCCCCTCCATCCCTCAATATCTCTAGCTCCAGCAGCAGCAGTCTCGTCTGATGAAGATCAACCATGACCTGCGCCACAAGATCTCCGTGGTGGAAGCTCAGGGGAAAGCCCTCATCGAGCAGAAGGTTCGGCGCCTTAGGATGTGTAATACATATTTTATTACCCACAGTATTTGAAAAACAAAATAGTTCAGAAGTACTTCAACAATGTATACTGAACAAGAATATAAGTTCAACAATTTTAACAAGCTCATATAAGGAAATCAGTCAACTGAAATAACGTGCTCGCCCGCTTCAATGAACGTCTGCGTAGCCAGGCGCTAAAATAGAACTTGGTTATATTTTTGACGCTTGACGAGCTGCAAGTCCCGCCTCTCCCATTTCCTCATTGGTTTTTAGGAGCATATACCCACGTGGGTGATTGAAAGATGAACTGAGGTGCACACTCCAGTCCAGTTGGTGGTGGTAATGCACCTTAAAGTTGGTTGCCAACCTCCATATAAAGTCCGAAGAAGAAGACTGAAGGTGGAGAGATTACTAGAAACTAACTTTTACCCTTTTACCTGTGGATTAATTAACGGAGTAGAGGACCTTGTGCAATTCAGGTAAAATAACAACCCAATGTTTATATCCTAGGACAAATAAGCTGGCAACGGCAAGCTATCTAGCTAAATTGCCTTGAATGTTTCATGTGCTTCGACCTTTTCCTAAATGAATATAGTTGGTTCAGAGTTTGTTTTGATGTATCAATCTTTGGCCTCCCGGGTGGTGCAGTGGTTAAGGGCGCTGTACTGCAGCGCCAGCTGTGCCATCAGAGTCCCTGGGTTCGCGCCCAGGCTCTGTCGTAACCGGCCGCGACCGGGAGGTCCGTGGGGCGACGCACAATTGGCCTAGCGTCGTCCGGGTTAGGGAGGGATTGGTCGGTAGGGATCTCCTTGTCTCATCGCGCACCAGCGACTCCTGTGGCGGGCCGGGCGCAGTGCGCGCTAGCCAACGTTGCCAGGTGCACGGTGTAGCCTCCGACACATTGGTGCGACTGGCTTCCGGGTTGGATGCGCGCTGTGTTAAGAACCATTACGGCTGGTTGGGTTGTGTATCGGAGGACGCATGACATTCAGCCTTCATCTCTCCCGAGCCCGTACGGGAGTTGTAGCAATGAGACAAGATAGTAGCTACTACAACAATTGGATACCACAAAATTGGGGAGAAAAAAGGGGTAAAAAAAAAAAAAAAGATATATCAATCTTTGTGTCCTGATGTGGATGGAGAAAATCCACATGTGAGCGATGGTACACGCGGACGCGCGCGCTTGTCCGGTCTAGTCAGCAAGTTAGGACCTAATCTATGGATTTCACATAACTGGGAAGGGGCGCAGCCATGGGTGGGCCTGGGTGTAACGTCTGTTGGTGGAAGAAGGTACGTGGTACGTGTTCGGCATTTTATAAATATAACTGAACACTAAATAACAAAGTAACAAATGGCACAACCGAAACTGGTGGTCACAATTATTGTCCCCAACACACACTAAACAGAAAATAACTACCCACAAAACCCATGTGGGCAAGAGCTACCTTGGTGGAAGAAGGTGAGGACCAAGGTGCAGCGTGGTACGTGTTCGGCATTTTATAAATATAACTGAACACTAAATAACAAAGTAACAAATGGCACAACCGAAACTGGTGGTCACAATTATTGTCCCCAACACACACTAAACAGAAAATAACTACCCACAAAACCCATGTGGGCAAGAGCTACCTAAGTATGGTTCTCAATCAGAGACAACGACAGACAACGACATACCCGGCCAAAAACAAAGAAATACAAAAACATAGAAAAAAGAACATAGAACGCCCACCCTAGTCACAACCTGGCCTAACCAAAATAGAGAATAAAAAGCCTCTCTATGGCCAGGGTGTGACAATTGGAGCCATCCCCAACCACTGGGGAGCCAGGCCCAGCCAATCAGAATGATTTTTTTCACACCAAAAGGCTTTATTACAGACAGAAATACTCCTCAGTTTCATCAGCTGTCCAGGTGGCTGTTCTCAGACGATCCCAGAAGGCGGAAGTGGAGGGCTGGCGTGGTTACACATGGTCTGCGGTTGTGAGACCGGTTGGACATACTGCCAAATTCTCTAAAATGACGTTGGAGGCGGCTTATGGTCAAGAAATGAACAATCAGTTCTCATGCAACAGCTCTGGTGGACATTCCTGCAGTCAGCATGCCAATTGCACGATCTGTGCATTTTAGAGTGGCCTTTTATTGTCCCCAGCACAAGATGCACCTGTGTAATCAGCTTCTTGATATGTCACACCAGTCAGGTGGATGGATTATCTTGGAAAGGCTCACTAACAGGGACGTAAACATATTTGTGCACAAAATTTGAGAGAAATAAGCTTTTTGTGCATCTGGAAAATTTCTGCTATCTTTTATTTCAGATGATTTAACATGGAACCAACACTTTACATGTTGCCTTTATATTTTTGTTCAGTATATTATTATATTTGTATCTTAAGGTGGAACTGGAGGCGGGAGCTCAAGCACGGGTACAGGAAATGGGAGCACTTCGGCAGGAAGTGACACGTTTAAGGGAGCGCCTGCAAGGAGACACGCCTCAGGGTTTAGAGGAGCCTCCTCCCCAGCCCCCCTCCCCCGCACAGGTAATAACATCTCCCCAGCCCCCCTCAGCCACACAGGTAATAACAACACCTCCCCAGCCCCCCTCAGCCACACAGGTAATAACAACACCTCCCCAGCCCCCCTCAGCCACACAGGTAATAACAACACCTCCCCAGCCCCCCTCCCCCGCACAGGTAATAACAACACCTCCCCAGCCCCCCTCCCCCGCACAGGTAATAACATCTCCCCAGGCCCCCACCCCGCACAGGTAATAACAACACCTCCCCAGCCCCCCTCCCCACAACAGGTAATAACATCTCCCCAGCCCCCCTCCCCCGCACAGGTAATAACAACACCTCCCCAGCCCCCCTCCCCCGCACAGGTAATAACAACACCTCCCCAGCCCCCCTCCCCCGCACAGGTAATAACATATCCCCAGCCCCCCTCCCCCACACAGGTAATAACACCTCCCCAGCCCCCCTCCCCCGACACAGGTAATAACATATCCCCAGCCCCCCTCCCCCACACAGGTAATAACATCTCCCCAGCCCCCCTCCCCCGCACAGGTAATAACAACACCTCCCCAGCCCCCCTCCCCCACACAGGTAATAACATCTCCCCAGCCCCCCTCCCCCGCACAGGTAATAACATCTCCCCAGCCCCCCTCCCCCGCACAGGTAATAACAACACCTCCCCAGCCCCCCTCCCCCACATAGGTAATAACATCTCCCCAGCCCCCCTCCCCCGCACAGGTAATAACAACACCTCCCAGCCCCCCTCCCCCGCACAGGTAATAACATCTCCCCAGCCCCCCTCCCCGCACAGGTAATAACAACACCTCCCCAGCCCCCCTCCCCCACACAGGTAATAACAACACCTCCCCAGCCCCCCTCCCCCACACAGGTAATAACAACACCTCCCCAGCCCCCCTCCCCGCACAGGTAATAACAACACCTCCCCAGCCTCCCTCCCCCGCACAGGTAATAACAACACCTCCCCAGCCCCCCTCCTCCGCACAGGTAATAACAACACCTGCTCAGGTTGGTAGAACCAGCCAGGCACACTGGCAGCTACACAGTTAAGGCTCACCTGCACAGTTATTACAGGGAGACTTGCCCCCAGCAGCCCTATGTGCTTCATTATAACCCTGGCGGCCGCTGGCAGAGTATTATCTTTTCTTTTCACATCTATGAGAAAATCTTTGCAGCCTGAGTCAGTTTATAGCAGTCTGACTGACAGCCTGTAGAGCCGGAGTCTCCTTGAAAAACATGACCTGGCTATCATATGAGGGGTGGGAGGTGGAGGTGGAGGGAAGGGGGGCAGGACAGAAATAGCCCCCCCCCTCTCTACCCCTCCACAGCCAGCAAGCCAGCCAACCAGCATGCAAGCCAGAGACATGTAGACAGAGACAGAAAGGCAGCCAGACAATTCAGGACAGCTAAAAGTGACCTGGCAATGACCTTTGTAGTCACATGCACACCAAACTGGTTTACTGGTAGCCGAATGAAAAGCAGATTTTTCACAGACTTCATACAGAAAGTGGAACACATATCACCCACAGTACTCTGCAGTACCATTTATGTTGTCACTTTTCTTTTACAATGACTAACCCTCGATAAAGGTACAATACAAAAAATATCTCCCCCTCACAGCCTGGTAGCCCCTGCTCCTCAGAGGTGGGGGCTCAGGGTGTGGGCTGGCCAGAACCAGACAGTCACTACCACCCTGAGCTGATGTTGGGGGGGTACGATCCGGCCCCGCGCCTCCCGTCCCTGGATGACGATGATGAGGATGTAGAGGAAGAGGCAGTGTTGCTATGGGTAACACTGTTGTGCTAGCTAGCTAGCCGCCCCCAGAATGGTGTGTTTGCCGTGACCTCTAACCTTTGCACCACACACTGTCCCCTTAAACAGTGTCCTATTGACGCTGCTATCGCTAGAGCACAGAGTTGAGATGCTGCCTCATTCACCTGTACGCGTGTGGGATTGTGAAGTTTGATTGCATTTCAAGGGCTGTGTATTTGATTCAGCCAACCTTGAGTCAGTGAACCCTTTTCCCTAACTTTACCACATGGGTGTGTGTTTGAGAGGAAGAGGAAGAGGAAGAGTGAGGTTTTGTGTTGGAGTATGTGCACAGTCGGCGTGTGTGTCGGGGTGTGTTATAAACGTGCACAGTGTGTATGTGGGAGTGTGTGTGTGTGTGTGTGTGTGCTCCTGCCTGCAGTTCTACTACCCCAGTATGTGCACCCTAACTGTTGATTATGACGGCACAAAGCATGTGTGAGTCAAGTATCCCTGTGCCAACTATGTCAGACTGTGTGTGCGTGTGAGAACCCACTGTCCCTACACCCACTGGGGCAGACCGTACCACTGCAGCTGTCACCTCTAAACATAGACTGCTCTGACGCCCCTGTAACAGCACATGGACTAGTCCCTGCAACACACGCAATAGCAGAGTATGTAGTTTGTACCAACGGGACCTCGGAACACAAGCTCAGCCTGTAACGATTATAGCATGACTGTCCTTGGTGCCTATTTTTTCACACGCCATTTGCTACAGCGTGGCTTAAGACTGTTTTCTGCATGACTGACCTCTGTTGGTTGCATGCAGTGAGTTAGTCTGAAGTATCTCAACCTGAGGTGCACTTCTGGCTGTAGGGAATGAAGGAAGGGAGGAGAGAAGGGTGCATTTCTTAAGTATTGGAACAGGGCCCAGTGTCTGACCTACAGTTCTCTTCCTGTGCCACTAGGAGGCGATGTGTGATGAGGACACACCTGCTCTGTTCCAACACTTTACCAAGGTATCCCTCCTTCCTGCCTGTCCTCTATTCCTTCCTTTCCTTTCTTCCTTCGTCCCACGGTGTAATGTGGCTGTACCTCACTAGGAGGCGCTATGTGATGAGGAGGGCGGAGGCCTGGACCAGAAGGATCCCAACAGGCCCCGGTTCACACTGCAGGAGCTGAGAGACGTTCTGCACGAGAGAAACGAGCTCAAGGCCAAAGTGTTCATGCTGCAGGAGGAGATCGCCTACTACAAAAGGCAGCCCTATTTATTTTCACCATACAAACAGAACATGTTTTTTTTTAATCAGATGAGATTAACACAAGTTGTCAGGTTAAATTTAAGAAGTTAAAAGTTAACAGTATTGGAGTCAACAATATTGACAATGATGATGGTGGAGTGATGACTGTTCTTCCTCTCTCTCCAGTGAAGAGGCGGAGGACGAGACCGGCCCCCCTACTCCTTCCCCTTCTCCCGAACAACTGAGGGCGCGGCCCCGACCCAACGCACAGCCCGAGTCAGGAATCAAACGCCTGTACGTACCACACACCCGCAGATACACTGGATTCTGATCTACACCAAACTGGGTGTAGCAACGTATCTCACAGCCAAAGGAAATAAATCAAATGGGCTGTGTTTGATGTGGTCCCTCTCTTCCCTCTCCCTCTATCTCCGCTTGTCTTTCTGTGTGTGTGTGTGTGTGTGTGTGTGTGTGTACCTCTGTGTGTGTACCTCTGTGTGACAGGATCTTCACAGCCATAATGCCGATGGTGGCAGCTGGTTTGATTTCAGATGACCCCACTTTACAGCCAATCAGACATCTCATATCCCTTGTACGACCCCCCGTTATTGGTTGGCCTCTGTGTCACTCACTGTCTTAGCTAACACCTTCTTCCCCTGTATGTCGTATTGGTGGGGCCAGGAGTTATTCCTGACTTTGTGATCTGACCAGTAAAAACTCTGGGCCCTGGTTATCGCACCTGCATGGACCCTCTCATCCGTTGTAGATGTTTATATTCTGATTGGCTGACTGTGGGGCTATCTAAATCACTGTCCAATGGAAAGATGATTTGAATGATCAAATCAGCCAGTCAGAATAGGGTGTGTATTCACTTCCTGTCCCGTTAACAGATTTTTTATAACTATTGCTTTTCCTCTGCTTCTGTTGCTTTGTGCATATAACTCTAACCATGATGCACTTTGTCTCATCTCAGAACTCACTGTGTAGAAATGCGTCTCAGGTCTCCGTATTTTAACAGTTATAACCACAGAACTCTAAAGTCATGAGAGACTAAAGAATATGTCTGGAGGACATACGGCAACAATGACGCTGGGTAGTGAAGTACACTTTTTTTGTCTCTCTTTTCTCTGTACTTTTCCATCCTCGCTTCCTCTCATCTCTCAGGTTTAGCTTCTTCTCTCGCGACAAGAGGCGGAACTCCCAGCGGAATGCACAGTTTGAAGACAGCTTCAGCTCGTGGGCGGGAAAGGATGAGGTGTACACCGAACAGGCCCAGGAGGCTTTGCAGCACATATAGGGCACGTTCCTCTGACCAGGCATTGTTGACGCCTGCCAGATCTTACAACGCATGGATAGGTATTTTAAGTATCAGCTAACCACATCACATGTTATAGCAATCTGTCAGGCGATGAAATAGTCAATGACGTGGCACGCAACCATTGGTTGATGAGTGCAACGTCTTACCAGGAGAACGTGACGTCGTAATTGGACAGCGCTTTATGATGAGGTCACTCAGAACCATCTCACTGTAATGCCCCGCCCATGCCCACCATGTGAGCTGCAGTAGCACTTAAGGGACAGTTTGAAATTTACTGGGGTGGGGAGTTGGTCCAAAATAGGGGAGGGTTGTCAAACATATTTTTTTGCTTTGGGGAGGGTTGTGTGATTTTTTTTATTGGGCACAGGGGAGGGTGGTGTATTTTTTCCCTGGCTTACATTCCCCATTTAGCAGGTTTTACTATATAATGTCTTCCATATAGTCACATTTCCTCATCTGTTTGCTTGCACCTCCCCTATCAAGGTGTTTTGGTACTTCCCTTATGCACTACACTTTTCTGCATGATTACTATACAGTCAACTCTATCCTGCTCTCTATACATAGTGACAATAGTGGATCTGCAATAAGTTAACTAGCAATCATACCACATAAAATCATTCAAATCTGCACCGATTTTCAATATAATTCCACAAGAACAAAAACAAATAGCTGATAGGCAGTAGAGAGGCCAGGGTCATCATTGTGCAGGAAAGAACAGTCAAGACATGATACAGTGCCTTGCGAAAGTATTCGGCCCCCTTGAACTTTGCGACCTTTTGCCACATTTCAGGCTTCAAACATAAAGATATAAAACTGTATTTTTTTGTGAAGAATCAACAACAAGTGGGACACAATCATGAAGTGGAACGACATTTATTGGATATTTCAAACTTTTTTAACAAATCAAAAACTGAAAAATTGGGCGTGCAAAATTATTCAGCCCCTTTACTTTCAGTGCAGCAAACTCTCTCCAGAAGTTCAGTGAGGATCTCTGAATGATCCAATGTTGACCTAAATGACTAATGATGATAAATACAATCCACCTGTGTGTAATCAAGACTCCCAAAAAGATTTCCCAAGCTTTAAACATCCCAAGGAGCACTGTGCAAGCGATAATATTGAAATGGAAGGAGTATCAGACCACTGCAAATCTAGCAAGACCTAGCTGTCCCTCTAAACTTTCAGCTCATACAAGGAGAAGACTGATCAGAGATGCAGCCAAGAGGCCCATGATCACTCTGGATGAACTGCAGAGATCTACAGCTGAGGTGGGAGACTCTGTCCATAGGACAGCAATCAGTCGTATATTGCACAAATCTGGCCTTTATGGAAGAGTGGCAAGAAGAAAGCCATTCTTAAAGATATCCATAAAAAGTGTCGTTTAAAGTTTGCCACAAGCCACCTGGGAGACACACCAAACATGTGGAAGAAGGTGCTCTGGTCAGATGAAACCAAAATTGAACTTTTTGGCAACAATGCAAAACGTTATGTTTGGCGTAAAAGCAACACAGCTGAACACACCATCCCCACTGTCAAACATGGTGGTGGCAGCATCATGGTTTGGGCCTGCTTTTCTTCAGCAGGGACAGGGAAGATGGTTAAAATTGATGGGAAGATGGATGGAGCCAAATACAGGACCATTCTGGAAGAAAACCTGATGGAGTCTGCAAAAGACCTGAGACTGGGACGGAGATTTGTCTTCCAACAAGACAATGATCCAAAACATAAAGCAAAATCTACAATGGAATGGTTCAAAAATAAACATATACAGGTGTTAGAATGGCCAAGTCAAAGTCCAGACCTGAATCCAATCGAGAATCTGTGGAAAGAACTGAAAACTGCTGTTCACAAATGCTCTCCATCCAACCTCACTGAGCTCGAGCTGTTTTGCAAGGAGGAATGGGAAAAAATGTCAGTCTCTCGATGTGCAAAACTGATAGAGACATACCCCAAGCGACTTACAGCTGTAATCGCAGCAAAAGGTGGCGCTACAAAGTATTAACTTAAGGGGGCTGAATAATTTTGCACGCCCAATTTTTCAGTTTTTGATTTGTTAAAAAAGTTTGAAATATCCAATAAATGTCGTTCCACTTCATGATTGTGTCCCACTTGTTGTTGATTCTTCACAAAAAATACAGTTTTATATCTTTATGTTTGAAGCCTGAAATGTGGCAAAAGGTCGCAAAGGTCAAGGGGGCAGAATACTTTCGCAAGGCACTGTATATGCAGCTCAAAAAGCTCTCCTATTCATCTTGTTTAGGCCAAACACATTTGATCTACTATATAACTGATTCCCCTCTTCACAGTTCTAAAAAATAGTCAAACGTTTAATAAAATAGTGATGAATTTAATTCAAATGAATCGATTCTTTTAAATGATTATTTTTTACTGACTGAACGATGTGCTTCGCCAGGTCGCAGTTGTAAATGAGAACTTGTTCTCAACTGGCCTACCTGGTTAAATAAAGGTGAAATACAAAATTATACAGTAGTAGTTGGGGTTAAATTGTGGTGAATCGAATCATGGGAATCAAAATAATAATTTGAGAATCGCAAATAGTAAAAGGAAACAATTTAGCTGTAGCCTTCCTTTCGAATTGTGTCGATGCAAAACTCTTTGTTGATACTTTAAGTTGATTTGGACATTCAATTTATGGGACGTTGCAACTCAATAGATGCTAGTAGTCAGCCTGAATTACACACTTCTAATGGGAAGACTAGAAAATCCGCGGTGCATGCTGAAACAGTCATTTACAACGTTTCCCCCGCAAACCTTCCAATGAAATGTTGACTGCAAAAGTAGGCCTACCTGGCAGAATGATATCATGAAGATTGGTATCAATCGGGTGCACATTTGTTTTGCATACTCTGCCATCACATGTGCAGTACAGAAACCTGACAGAAACACTTCTACCCTAACACAAATGGACTGTGAGTGAAACTTAGCTGGGACATGCTTTCAATGGTGTTCTCCAACACCTGAAACCAATATAGTGGATTAGGGGGGTACCCTGACTGGGACTCAAACCCTGGTCCCTGTGACTGTCATTCCAAACCCATTATACTGTCACAATCCTCGCTGTATGAGCCATGATACAATTAATACCAAGTGGGTTAACCCTATTGGCACGATGCATAGGGTGTTTGCCTTTGACGCCAGTGACCGGGTTTCACTTCCTTGTCCTGTTGTTTGCCACAGTGGTGTCAAAATTGGGAATACAAAGAGGCTAACATCTCTTGGTGAGGCCGCTAGGTCTTGTACATCGTTTCTTTGTAACAATGAATACAACTTTTATTTTATTTTTTATTATGAATACATTTTTTATTCGCTGTCTCGCATCAAATTAATCCATTATTCAGTTAATTACATGTGTATGACCTTGGGGACAATACATGATCCTACCAAGACACCACAATGCAATGATTTTAAGGTCTACAAAGGCACAGTACAAGGACAGTCCGGCTGTGTTTTTACTTCTGATACTGATGCGCTGTCTGTTGCCGATCATCATTCTCCCAGCAGGCCCACTTATTCGGGAAAGTTTAAAGCACGTTATGCCTCTTTTCCGATCTGATCGGTTATTCCTCGAACCTAACGCTTCAATATAGGCTTTATATTTGTAATTTCAACTTTTAAAATGTATTACCTTTTATATGTGGCATAACCACAACCAGTCAACAATGTTTTAATCTGATTAGTTTACTTCAAAAGTCTCCTGTAGGCTACCTGCGCATGTTCATCCACTCGGCTCTAATATAATTCCAGCATCCAAACTGCAACGGACATTCGATCTGTTACAAAACAGCGAAAAGTTTCGTGACATTCGGAGATTGTCAAGCCAAGCGATCGACACTGAGTAGGAAGGGGTGTATTTTCAGTTTGTCAAGATTTACATACTCTATTTGATTTTGGTGTTGAAAACGCAATCCATGATGAAACGCTCAAAGTCGGCAATCGGTATGCAGTTATTTGTTGCTTATTGGTTGTGTGTGGTACATTGGCAAAGAAACGTGTTAGTCTAACATTTGTTGCATATATTTGATATAATTCGAAATATAGCATCAACATGTTGAAAATCGGATTTCCCCCTAGCTGATCATTGTCTGCAGCCGCCTCTGCTCGTAGTGTAATGAGTCAGGCAGGGAGAAGAGTGAGCTTGTGGCCATAGCCCTGCGTGGCATCGACTGTGCCACAAAACATGCTGAAGTGGTCAAGTCGATATCCATGTTTATAAACACAGGGTTGCTACAGTTATTGTTATTTATGGTGGTAATCATTCTTTTTGAGTACATTTTCGAGTGCAAATACATTTTGAACTGTCCCTAAAAGCATCGTAATGATCAGCTTACTTCACAGTACTTCAGCTCCAAGTAGAGTAATTCAGTCATTCACCCAGCATCTAGAATAGTGTTTCCTAACCTCCTTTGTCAGTGAACGCCTTGCCTTGGGACTGTGGTTAGTGTGCAGTAGCGCTGCATGGGTAAAATCACTGCAGAAGCCAAGACAGATTCCCCCCCCCCCATACTACAACCTATGCATTGTGATAATTGCATTGTTTTCGCTATAACCTGTTAATTCATATGCCTTGCGACCGTAATATATAGGCCTAAAGGCCGAGACAATAAGAAGACACAGTGGCAGAATAAATTCAACCACACCTTCGTTTCATCACAAAACTGGAGAGCAACCTCTGTCCAGTGAAGTCCACAAAACATATTGCACATAACAAACCGTTATATGACCTATAGCATGGTCAAGCAAGTTAATGTTTTCTGACAGTTTCGGACCACTAAACAACTATTGATTTGGAACCACGGAGAGTTGCCGCAAGTCGCAAAGAAAACAGGAGCTGCCTCCACTATTCCAGCAACATTACTGTGCCTGCTGCAGTATAGTGATTTTATGACATTGCTGCTTCGAAGTGACATTGCTGCTTCTAAGTGACAGGACAGAGAGAGTTGAAGGTGAAGGGGAACAGATTCCGTTTCACTTCTGGAAGAAAAAAAACCCTCCCTAAAGCCTTTATTTATCCAAAAGTGAAACCCAGGAGAATTGACAGATGCACAGAGCGGTTCCCTTTATGTTAGAACTGACAAGAGACAGTAGGTGTAAGAGAGAGACAGAGTCAGGCTTGGTAAGGCTTGTGGGAAGTACATAAAGTATGGTTGAGAGGAGAGCGAGATGGAGGAACCACGTGAGAAACAACAGAAAGAGAATCACGAATCACAGGTTTTAGAGAGGGAGGAGGAGAGTTATGTCCAGTAAAGAAACCGAATAAGGACCCAGATGTAGCAGACGCTGATTAATCTTCATACCCCCTTGACCTTGAGCTAGACCAGTCATATCCTCAGAGGCAGCTAGGGGGCGCTGTGGCTAGGCCCCTCTCACCAGCACTGGCTAAAAGGTGTGTGAACATGCAGTATGTGGTGGCGTTTTTATTTAACAGATTGGCATTGTACATAAAAGAATACGTGTTACTGGGTGTTGAGTTGGGATTTTTGAATTGCACACCTGGAACATCCTGCCTATTCCTTGACTGCATGATCAAACTAGATGGTTGGTAACTCTATTCTCAATACAACTATTTTGCTTCCCCAACAACATGCTCTGCCAAATACATACTGTTGTTAGAAGTTTGGGCAGCCTTTTTAGAATAAAATGCCCAAGTTAGAGGTTTTATATTTTTCAAATGGTGAATTAAGCACATAAAGTTATAGTTTTACAATGTCTTATGGAAATTGATGTATTGTGGAGTATTTTTGTTTTGAATTAATTTAACCAGATGCTGCTTGCTGCTGCTTTTTTGTTTTTCGGCATTTTATGGTGCCTTCAGGACTAGCCAAGTGGTGTACATATGAAGCAAAAGTAAACTGTGTTTGATATATAACATTTGAATGGGCGCCATGTTGGAACCAAGTGTGGCAAGACAAGACGAACAACACTTACATTTAGATGCAAATTACAATGTTGTCGTGGAATATTGGGTTCAAACATGGAGAATAGTTTGCCAAACTCTGTAAGAAGGTTTGTGAGAAGCAAAATGGTCAGTGTGGACGAGGGAGCGTTTGGATCCCGAGGAGTAGTTCTGACCCCGTCAATCAGACATGATGCTTCAGCCTGACTATGAGAGCATTGACACTATTCTTATGACCGAAGAACTGTTAAATAATTTATTTTAGAATGCAAGAGACAAAATGAAGGTGCAAAAATAGAGCAACGATTATTGTGACAAAAATGATTAATAGTCCAGAGAAAGTATATCTTGTCTGCTGGTGGCAACATCTACAACATAATTACACATAAAGGGAAATAAATAATACAGTATTGTTATCTGAACATGGGCAGATGTGTCATCATATACCAACTTCATGGACCCCCTTCACACCTGGTGGCTGATTTCTATTGGAAGAATTTCAGATATGATGAATGTCTTGTTGTTTTGATACAGCTTGTTGCCTTTTATTCAAATATGCCCAGTCAATAAACATTGTCATCCCCAGAATGTTTCATGTCAACTTTCTTCAGAAACACATAGAGTCAAAAACACAATAAAAAAATAATAAGAAGAAAGAAATAAACTTTATTCGTTGCATCAATGCTAACCAGTATTTTACAAAATGTACAGTACCAGTAAAAAGTTTGGACACACTCATTCCAGGGTTTTTCTTTATTTTAATATTTACTACATTGTAGAATATTAGTGAAGACATTACAACTATGAAATTACCCATATGGAATCATGTAGTAACCAAAAAAAGTGTTAAACAAATCTAAATATATTTTAAATTTGAGATTCTTAAAAGTAACCACTCTTTTTTTTAAATTTTTTAATTTTACCCCCTTTTCTTCCCAATTTCGTGGTATCCAATTGTTAGTAGTTACTATCTTGTCTCATCGCTACAACTCCCGTACGGGCTTGGGAGAGACGAAGGTCGAAAGCCATGTGTCCTCCGAAACACAACCCAACCAAGCCGCACTGCTTCTTAACACAGCGTGCATCCAACCCGGAAGCCAGTCGCACCAATGTGTCGGAGGAAACACAGTGCACCTGGCGACCTGGTTAACGTACACTGCGCCCGGTCCGCCACAGGAGTCGCTAGTGCGCGATGAGACAAGGATATCCCTACCGGCCAAACCCTCCCTAACCCGGACGACTCTATGCCAATTGTGCGTCGCCCCACGGACCTCCAGGTCGCGGCCGGCTGCGACAGAGCCTGGGCGCGAACCCAGAGTCTCTGGTGGCACAGCTATAATGTAGCCACCCTTTGCCTTAATGACAGCTGTGAACACTCTTGGCAATCTCTCAACCAGCTTCATGAGGTAGTCACCTGGAATGTATTTAAATGAACAGGTGTGCCTTGTTAAAAGTTAATTTGTGGAATTTATTTCCTTCTTAATGTGTTTGAGCCAATCAGTTGTGTTGTGACAAGGTAGGGATGGTATACAGAAGATAGCCCTATTTGATAAAATACCAAGTCCATATTATGGAAAGAACAGCTCAAATAAGCAAAGAGAAACGACAGTCCATCATTTATTTAAGACATGAAGGGCAATCAATCCGGAAAATGTCAAGAACTTTGAATGTTTCTTCAAGTGCAGTTGCAAAAATCATCAAGCACTATGATGGCCATTAGCAAAGTGGAGGTGTTGTTTCCCACCTTCACCACCTGGAGGGGACCCGTCAGGAAGTCCAGGACACAGTTGCACAGGGGGCCCTGGGTTGAGACCCAGGGCCCCAAACTTAATGATGAGCTTGAGGGCACTATGGTGTTGAATGCTGAGCTATAGTCAATGAACAGCATTCTTACATAGGTATTCTTCTTGTCCAGATGGGATAGGGCAGTGTGCAGTGCGATGGCGACTGCATCATCTGTGGATCTATTGGGGCGGTAAGCAAGTTGAAGTGGGTCTAGGGTGGCATGTAAGGTACAGGTGATATGATCCTTGACCAGCCTCTCAAAACACTTCATGATGACAGAAGTTCAGTTACCTTTGCTTTCTTGGATACAGGAACAATGGTGGAAGCAAGTGGGGACAGCAGACTGGGATAGAAAGATTTAATATGTCCGTAAACACTCCAGTCAGCTGGTCTGCGCATGCTCTGAGGATGTGGCTAGGGATGCTGTCTGGGCGGGCAGCCTTGCGAGGGTTAACACGCTTTAATGTCTTACTCACGTTGGCCACGGAGGAGAGCCCACAGTCCTTGGTAGCGGGCTGCGTCGGTGGCACTGTGTTATCCTCAAAGTGGACGAAGAAGGTGTTTAGCTTGTCCGGGATCCACGACGTGACTGGTTTTCCCTTTGTAGTCCGTGATTGTCTGTAGACCCTGTCACATACGTCTTGTGTCTGAGCCGTTGAATTGCGACTCCACTTTGTCTCTGTACTGACGTTTTGCCTGTTTGATTGCCTTACGGAGGGAATAACTACACTGTTTGTTTTCGGTCATATTCCCAGTCACCTTGCCCTGGTTAAATGCAGTGGTTATTCTCAGAGGCTACCCGGAACATATCCCAGTTCGCGTGATCAATACCATCTTGAAGCATGGATTCCGATTGGTCAGACCAGCGTTGAACAGGCCTTAGCACGGGTACTTCTTATTTTCAGGTCTCTCCAGAGATGCTCGATCGGGTTCAAGTCTGGGCTCTGGCTGGGCCACTCAAAGACATTCAGAGACTTGTCCTGAAGCCACTCCTGCGTTGTCTTGGCTGCGTGCTTAAGGTTGTTGTCCTGTTGGAAGGTGAACCTTCACCACAGTTTGGGGTCCTGAGCGCTCTGGAGCACGTTTTCATCAAGGATCTCTCGGGACTTTGCTCCATTCATCTTTGTCTCGATCCTGACCAGTCTCGCAGTCCCTGCTGCTGAAAAACATCCCCACAGCATGATGCTGACACCACCATGCTTCACCGTAGGAAGGGTGCCAGGTTTCCTCTAGATGTGACAATTGGTATTCAGACTAAAGATGTCAATCCTGGTTTCATCAGACCAGAGAGTCCTTTAGGTTCCTTTTGGCAAACTCCAAGTGGGCTGTCATGTGCCTTTTACTGAGGAGTGTCTTCCGTCTGGCCACTCTACCACAAAGGCCTGATTGGTGGAGTGCTGCAGAGATGGTTGTCCTTCTGGAAGGTTCTCTCATCTCCACAGAGGAACTCTGGAGCGCTGTCAGAGTGACAATCAGGTTCTTGGTCACCTCCCTGAGCAAGGCCCTTCTCCCCCGATTGCCCTGTTTGGCCGGGTGGCAAGCTCTAGGAAGAGTCTTGGTGGTTCCAAACTTCTTCCATTTAAGAATGATGGGGGCCACTGTGTTCTTGGGGACCTTCAATTATGTAGAAATGTTTTGGTACCCTTCCCCAGGTCTGTGTGTCGACAAAATCCTGTCTCAGAGCTTTACGGACAATTCCTTAGACCTCATGGCTTATTATTTGCTCTGACATGCACCGTCAACTGTGGGACCTTATATAGACAGGTGTGTGCCTTTCCTAATCATGTCCATCAAGGATGATCAATGGAAACAGGAGGCACCTGAGCTCAATTTCAAGTCTCATATCAAAGGGTCTGAATACCTATGTAAATAAGGTATTTCTGTTTTTATTTTTAATACATTTTCATAAAAATGTCTCACTTTGTCAGTATGGGGTATTGTGTTGAGATTGATCAGGAAAAATGTGTTTAATCCATTTTAGAAAAAGGCTTTAACGTAACAAAATGTGGAAAAAGTCAAGGGGTCTGAATACTTTCCAAATGCACTGTATGTGGAGGCAGTGAAAATAGCAGAAGGAGTGAGTAGAGAGGAGATGGTAGTGGATGCCATGCAGGAGAAGGATCCTGACCCATTAATAGTGAAGAAGGTGGACTTTGTTGCGTTTATAGCGAAAGTCGTAAATTGCACTAGTCAAACGAATAAAAAATCAAAACCTGTGGAGAGATCTGAATAGTACAGTTTGTTACTTTTGTTTGAAATTCAAGGTAGTAGTGTGAATTTGGTTAGTGTTCTTGTTTTTGGTAATTAGTATGAATTTGTTCATCCAAAACATAATTTGTTTTTCTGGGTATTTTTTACTACCCGTTCAATACATAATACTCTCCATTACTCTGTTTTTGTATCGGTATTAGCACAGTATACATGATCCCAAATCTAGCTCCAAAACGTCGGAAATTTGGAAAAACTAAAAAGTAGATTGTGCTGATTTACTGGCGCATTAAACCACGTTGCGTGCCGTAGTTTAAAGAACTCTGTGGGTAGTGCTAAAAACAATGACATGATATCAGAATTCTTCTATCTTACAGTAATGCACCTTCACCATTATTATTACTGTTTAAAAAATCTAAATAAACCGGTGTGCGTGTGCTTGTTTATGTAATCCGATAAATATTGTGGCGTAACAGCAAGCAGGTCAGCCACCAGGAGGAGACTCGTCGAGGCCTGGTGACAGACGGAGTCTACATCACGAGGCGATGGCTCCCTCTGCTGGACTTGCCAGGTCTCGACGGCTCTCGGGCCAGGACTAATTGGGGCTGATTGTGGTTGGTGAGTAATCAAGGGGCTGATTTCTCACCAGCTGGACGAGTCCCATAAAGTTGCCAGAAGGGCAGCACACCGGGAAGGGACTGGGGGAAGAGAGGTTACTCCTGTTAAGTCGTGCTCAGTCCCAGGGATAACGAAGGGAGCTCAGTTTTGTTCCCCGCAGGATACAGCAAAACCCGGAGCCCAGAAAACGGAATCCCGGAGAGGGTCTCCTGGAGGAGACCTTTTATTTTCATTTTGTTTGTTATTTAAATAAACATCCTTGAATCCGAGCTAATCCAACTCTGTCCGTGTCTGATCTGGTGTAAACGTCTTGACCAAACCCCTTGGCCTGCCACAATATGCATTTTGAATTTAGAATCCAACTTCTGTATAATCCAAACTATGGCTAAAGCCCACTTTGCTCGTGTCGGGGAAATTAAATGTACATTTATTTGTATATTTCTCGAGTGCCCTTAACAAAATAGCTATATATTTTTGTTGATATTCCCTCCCCCCCTTAACAATTTTAATTTGCTTATGTGCACCTTTTCCTGGTCCAGCCATAGTCCCCACTATTTTTGTATTTTTTTTAAACCTTTATTTAACTAGTCCAATGCTCTAACCACTAGGCTACCTGTCACTCCATTGTACACCAAGGGACTTTTATCAGGGCCCCATGGAAGTCCAAAGTAATAGATAAAGAGAACTGATCATCACAGTGTCTTTGACCTGACATGATATAAAGAGGTATGGGATTTATTTCATACTTCTGTCCAGAGGCTGTCAACCTGCCAGTCTCTGAGTCACCACTTTGTGGTACATGATGAAGAGAAGCAAGATGACAAAGCAGTCGTCTAAGAAGCTTTGCAGGCCGAACAGGGCCTTAAGCAAGAAGTCCAGTGAAGAGCCTAGGTAGACCAGACACAAATATGGGTACAGGACATCCAGTAGTTGGCCCCCCATGGAGAACATCTCCCCGAAGGCATGGCACGGCGACGTGAGGACGTCCCGCAGTCGATCAACGAGAGATCTGGGCTGGCCTGAGAACCACTGATTATAGTCGTTGAGATCCTGCAAGATGAGTATCAGCTCAGCCTGCCTATCCTGAAACTGCTGCAGTGAGGCGTGGTCTTGGAAGAGCAGGAAAAGCAATGAGTTTCCTGCTCTGACTGAATCTGAGGGCCACATTATATACTGAATCAAGTGCTCTCAGGGTAGTGGTTGAGGCCTGCATATATATAACATAACTAAAATCTAAAACCGCCAGTAATGTACATCATACCAGCTCCTTCTTGGCCTCCAGAGAAAAACAAGCCTTATGCCGGCAATAAAAACCTATTCTCAGCTTGAGCTTCCTTATCAAGTTCTCCACATGCACAGTGAAACCCAAATATTTGTACACTTTGACTTGCTCTATAGTATGTCCAGCCAATGTAGCAAAATTCAGAACCAGATTTAAATTATACAGATTCTATTGTATGATGTTAAGTGCTCTTTGGGTATTTTCAAAAGCTAAAGATAAACTACTACCAATTGAATGAAGAATAGTATCATATGCATAAAAAGGAACATCCGCTGTTTCAATATGATCCCCAATGTTGTTGATATACAAAATGAACAACAGTGGGCCCAAAATAGAACCTTGTGGAACACCTGAGAACTCTTTGTACTCAGATTTACAACAATCCGCTATTACACATTGTGTACAATTTGATAGGTAATTTATAAACCAATCTAGACCATGACCAGAAAATTCCACAACATTTTAACCTTTGCACTAAGACAGCATGGTTCACTGTGTCAAATGCCTTTGACAAATCAATAAAGACAGACATACACAGTAACTTCTTGTCAAGAGCACAATGGATGTCATTTAAAACCTTCAATGATGCTGAAACAATGCTGTGGCCAGACCTAAAACCTGATTGCATTCCATTTAAGATGTTGTTTGCTTGGAGGTAGGCCTTCAGCTTCCTACTAACTAAGGACTCCAGTACCTAAGATAGTACAGACAATTTTGATATGGGTCGATAGTTGTCAAATAGTAGTCCACATCCCTACATTGGTTTTCATCTATTACACCCATTCATATCCTGTACTACATATCCATTGGTATTGTGATAGTGTAGGTGAGATAGAGAGATTGTAAATCAAAGAACCCGTCCACAGTCATGCCAAAATGGGCTGCAGATTCCTGGATGGGAGTTGTCCGAGTAGATTCCCTTTAGGTGCCCATTATCCCAGTCCCCGCGTAACCTGCGGGAGACAAAATAAGCACCAGTTTAATGAATGTAAGTCTTTCCGCTTCAGTTTAATAACATTGAGCCTAATAGAGATGTATCAATTTATCAATTGAATGAAATATTTTGTATGTAATATTATTTAAATCTTGTGTTGAAACTGTGCAAGTTAGAAGACAGCAGCTTCCCCCCTGATCCATTTCTGGGTTGATAAGTAAAGGAGAATAATGAACAACATTACATTTCATAATGGTGGGAGCAAGTTTGCAAGACAAATATAACCATTTCCATGCCAGTGGTGGTGGTGTAACAAACCACCAAAATAACACCCTTGTAGTACATAGGCTACAACAATGCATCAAATCAAATCAAATGTATTTATATAGCCCTTCTTACATCAGCTGATATCTCAAAGTGCTGTACAAAAACCCAGCCTAAAACCCCAAACAGCAAGCAAGGCAGGTGTAGAAGCACGGTGGCTAGACAAAACTCCCTAGAAAGGCCAAAATCTTGGAAGAAACCTAGAGAGGAATCAGGCTATGAGGGGTGGCCAGTCCTCTTCTGGCTGTGCCGGGTGGAGATTATAACAGAACACGGCCAAGATGTTCAAATGTTCCTAAATGACCAGCATGGTCAAATAAAAATAATCACAGTAGTTGTCGAGGGTGCAGCAAGTCAGCACCTCAGGAGTAAATGTCAGTTGGCTTTTCATAGCCGATCATTAAGAGTATCTCTACCGCTCCTGCTGTCTCTAGAGAGTTGAAAACAGCAGGTCTGGGACAGGAAGCACATCCGGTGAACAGGTCATGGTTCCATAGCCGCAGGCAGAACAGTTTAACCTGGAGCAGCAACACGGCCAGGTGGACTGGGGACAGCAAGGAGTCATCATGCCAGGTAGTCCTGAGGCATGGTCCTAGGGCTCAGGTCCTCCTAGAGAGAGAAAGAAAGAGAGAAAGAGAGAATTAGAGAGAGCATACTTAAATTCACACAGGACACCGGATAAGATAGGAGAAGTACTCCAGATATAACCAATTCTCTCTTCATACAGGCTACTAGTAAAACTAATTATAGAAGAGGTATACATATTCATGTAACAAAAACCCATAGACTAGCTACCACAGGAGCTACAAATAGTTAGGGCGAATTGGGCAGGCTAGTGCTGAGCTAGTTAGCGGTTAGCATTCGACAGTCAAATACAAACGTCATATAATATAACTTGTTAAAATACATATAATTGGTGTGTCTCATATGTACACATGAAAATACAAATAATATGAGCCTTAATTTCTGCAATTAAAACCATTAGGAGCTAAAAACATGTATGATAAAAATGTAAATCATTGCAGCCACCATTTTGTCTCACAGGCTTAAATGCAAAGCAAGCCAACAGCTAGCCTGGCTTTATAGAGTACCACAGTTTGAGTCATATACCCATAAAACCTAGCGGTCAAACAGGGAAATGGTTCCAATAGTTTTTCCACCATTCATTTTTCCCATAGGGGATTTTAGAAACACTTAAAATAAGGGCTGTGTTTCGTTTCGGCTTACGATTGCGTGACGATTTGACAACCGTGTAAATCTCTCTAGGACAAGGTGACTTTTATCAATATAATTTGCCTCTATTTACCCCCCAAAAATGAAATGCTAATTAGCTGCTAATGTGGCTATCATAAATAACTACAAATGCCATGGATGATCTGGATGAGACTCAAGGCAACGGTAAGAATCTCTGGGTTAACTATCTAATGTTAGCTAAACATAGTAATTAATAAATTGTCAAAATTTCTTTAAATGGGCAATTCTGTGAACTGTCTTTTGCAAGTTTTAAATTGATGCAATACCTGTTAGGTGTCAGCTAGAGATGACGTGCAGGAGCTTGCAGGGATTTGTAGTTTTGCATGGTCTACTTTGATCCTAATTAGCGTTTTCAAATCTGAGAGTGAGTGGAGCCAAATATATTGATAAAAGTCACTTTGTCCGAGAGAGATTTACACGGTTATCAAAACCTCACGCCAGGGTAAAGCCTACATGAAATTTTAAGTGTTTCTAAAATCCCCTATGAGAAAAACGATTGGAACAATTTCCCTGTTTGACCGCTAGGTTTCATGGGTATTATGACACCTCCATTATGGGGCTCTATTCAGTATGTATTCAGTCGGTTAGATACTCTGCAAACTTCTGCAATACTGAATGATTATGCGAAGAGTAAGACATAGCGCATCTTATCGGTTATCTAACCAAACTTTACCTCTGATTATGTCAGAGCACTAGATCTGTTTTTTTTTGCTGGAGTCAGGTAGTAGATGTGCTTAGCACAAAGACTTTCAAAGGCTCTGAAACAGATATGGCATTTTTCTTCTTCTTTGAGTTTTATTGGCAGACTACACTTAATAAGGTGTATTTACGCCACCTACTGTACAGGGGACTTTGCGGGACTAAAATGAGAAGAAAGAAGGGCCGTTGTCACATTCAGACCCTTTTTGCCAGGCAAGCAGAAGGGTGCAGTGGAGAATTTGATGTGATGGCAAAGATCAGTCTAGTTAAACCTTTTTCTTTTATCACTTGCTCCACCTCGCTCTCCACCCATGTGATCCTTTTAGATTCCAGAGATGGAGTCCAGAGATGTCAGAAGGACCATTGGGGGTCCATTAAGTCTCATCTTCTTTCTCTGTACTTTTCTCCTGTCATGCCTCTCTCTCGCCGACTCCCTGTCTCTCGCCGACTCCCTCTCTCTCGCCGACTCTCTCTCGTCAAGATCCTCTCTCTCGCCGACTCCCTCTCTCTCGCCGACTCTCTCTCGTCAAGATCCTCTCTCTCGCCGACTCCCTCTCTCTCGCCGACTCCCTCTCCTAACTCCTATCCTTCCTCTCTTGGTGGTAATCCCTTTCTCCACATCTCTCTCGGTCATCTCTCCTCCCTCTGCTCCCCCACTCAGTCTCTCAATTAAATTCCAAGGGGCTTTATTGGCATGGGAAACGTGTTAACATTGCCAAAGCAAGTGAAATAAATAATAAATAAAAGTGAGAGGACAAAAATCAACGTCAACAAAATAATTTTAGAAATTACCTGTAAATATTGGACTCAAAAAGGTTTAAAACAGATAAATACATTTAAAATGTTATATTATCAGCTATGTAAAGGGGTTTAGCAATTTTCAAATTATTTTTGGGTCTGTGTGATCTGTGGGAAATATGCATCTCTAATGTGGTCATACATTTGGCAGGAGGTTAGGAAGTGCAGCTCAGTTTCCACCTCATTTTGTGGGCAGTGGGCACATATCCTGTATTCTCTCGAGAGCCAGGTCTGCCTATGGCGGCCTCTCTCTATAGCAAGGTTACGCTCACTGAGTCTGTACATTGTCAAGGATATTCTTGACTTTGGGTAAGTCACAGTGGTCAGGTATTCTGCCACAGTGTCTACTCTCTGTGTAGGGACAGATAGCATTCGAACTTTCTCTATTTATTGGTTGATTATTTCTAGTGTGTCAAATAGTTCTCTTTTGCTTTCGCATAATTTGGTTGGGTCTAATTGTGTTGCTGTCCTGGGGCTCTGTGGGGTCTGTTCGTGTTAGTTAACAGATCCCCTGAACCAGCATCTCTCGGTGTGTGAGGGCTGTATGGTGGAATGTGTAGGCATCACTTACTTTTAGGTGGTTGTAGAATTTAACAGCTTTTTTTCTGGACTTTGAAACTAGTGGGTATAGTCTTAATTCTGCTCTGCATGCATTGTTTGAGGTTTTGCTTTGTACACTAAGTATGTTTTTGCAGAATTCTGCATGCAGAGTCTCAATTGGGGCAGCAGGGTAGCCTAGTGGTTAGAGTGTTGGACTAGTAACCGGAAGGATGCAAGTTCAAACCCCCGAGCTGACAAGGTACAAATCTGTCGTTCTGCCCCTGAACAGGCAGTTAACCCACTGTTCCTAGGCTGTCATTGAAAATAAGAATTTGTTCTTAACTGACTTGCCTGGTTAAATAAAGGTACAATTAATTGGGTTTTTGTCCAATTTTCTGAATTGTTGGTTGGTGAGTGGAACCCAGGACTCACAACCATAGCATTCTGTTCTATAACCAATTGAAGTACTTTTAGCCAGATCCTAATTGGGATGTTGGGATGTTGAGTTTTATGTTCCTTTTGATGCCATAGAAGGCCCTTCTTGCCATGTCTCTTAGATCGTTCACAGCCTTGTGGAAGTTACCTGTGGTGTTGATGTTTAGGCCGAGGTAGGTATAGTTCTTTGTGTGCTCTAGGGCAATGGCGTCTAGATATCATTTTATTTGATGTCCTGGCTACTGGACCTTTTTTGGAACACCATTATATTTTGTCTTACTGAGATTCACTGCCAGGCCCCAAGTCTGACAGAATCTGTGTAAAAGATCTAGGTGCTGCTGTAGGTCCTCCTTGGTTGGGGACAGAAGCACCAGATCATCTGCAAACAGTAGACATTTGATTTCCGAGTCCAGTAGGGTGAGGTCAGGTGATGCAGACTGTTCTAGTGCCCTCGCCAATTCATTGATATATATGTTGAAGAGGGTGGGGCTCAAGCTGCATCCCTCTCTCATTGGAATTTATGGTCTGTATGTTTTCATTTAGCATACCATCAACACCACAGGCCTTTTTGGGTTGGAGGGTTTGTATTTTGTCCTGTAGTTCATTGAACGTAATTGGCGAATCTAGTGGGTTCTGGTAATCGTCAATAGCTGATTCTAATTTTTGTAGTTAATCATGTATGTGTTTTAGCTGTTTGTTCTTTGTTATAGAGCTGAACAGATTTGAGAAGTGGTTTATCCATACATCTTCACTTTGGATAGGTACAGTTGAAGTCGGAAGTTTACATACACCTTAGACAAATACATTTGAGATCAGTTTTCCACAATTCCTGATATTTAACCCTAGTAAAAATTCCCTCAGTTAGGATCACCACTTTATTTTAAGAATGTGAAATGTCAGAATAATAGTAGAGAGAATGCTTTATTTCAGCTTTTATTTCTTTCATCACATTCCCAGTGGGTCAGAAATTTACATACGCTCAATTAGTATTTGGTATCATTGCCTTTAAATTGTTAAACTTGGGGCAAATGTTTTGGATAGCCTTCCACAAGCTTCCCACAATAAGTTGGGTGAATTTAGGCCCATTCCTCCTGACAGAGCTGGTGTAACTGAGTCAGGTTGTAGGCCTCCTTGCTCGCACACACTTTTCAGTTCTGCCCACAAATGTTCTATAGGATTGAGGTCAGGGCTTTGTGATGGCCACTCCAATACCTTGACTTTGTTGTCCTAAGCCATTTTGCCACAACTTTGGAAGTATGCTTGGGGTCATTGTCCATTTGGAAGACCCATTTGCGACCAAGCTTTAACTTCCTGACTGATGTCTTGAGATGTTGCTTCAATATATCCACATACATTTCCTCCCTCATGATGCCATCTATTTTGTGAAGTGAACCAGTCCCTCCTGCAGCAAAGTGCTGCCACCCCCGTGCTTCAGGGTTGGGATGGTGTTCTTCGGCTTGCAAGCCTCCCCCTTTTTCCTCCAAACATAACGATGGTCATTATGACCAAATAGTTATATTTTTGTTTCATCAGACCAGAGGACATTTCTCCAAAAAGTATGATCTTTGTCCCCATGTGCAGTTTCAAACCGTAGTCTTGCTTTTTTATGGCGGTTTTGGAGCAGTGGCTTCTAACTTGCTAAGCGGCCTTTCAGGTTATGCAGATATAGGACTCGTTTTACTGTAGATACTTTTGCACCTGTTTCCTCCAGCATCTTCACAAGGTTCATTTGCTGTTGTTCTGGGATTGATTTGCACTTTTCGCACCAAAGTATGTTCATCTCTAGGAGACAGAACGCGCCTCCTTCCTGAGCGTTATGACGGCTGCGTGGTCCCATGGTGTTTATACTTGCGTACTATTGTTTGTACAGATGAACATGGTGTGTGGAAATTGCTCCCAAGGATGAACCAGACTGTTTTTTTTTAACCAGGTAGGCCAGTTGAGAACAAGTTCTCATTTACAACTGCGAACTGGCCAAGATAAAGCAAAGCAGTGTGACACAAACAACAACACAGAGTTACACATGGAATAAACAAACGTACAGTCAATAACACAATAGAAAAGTCTATATACAGTGTGTGCAAATTAAGTAAGATTAGGGAGGTAAAGGCAATAAATAGGCCGTAGTGGCGAAATAATTCCAATTTAGCAAATAAACACTGGAGTGATAGATGTGCAGAAGATGAATGTGCAAGTAGAGATACTGGGGTGCAAAGGAGAAAAAATAAATAATAACAATATGGGGATGAGGTAGTTGGATGGGCTATTTACAGATGGGCTATGTACAGGTGCAATGATCTGTAAGCTGCTCTGGTAGCTGATGCTTAAAGACTTGTGGAAGTCTACAATTGTTTTCTGAGGTCTTGGCTGATTTCTTTTGATTTTCCCATGATGTCAAGCAAAGAGGCACTGAGTTTGAAGGTAGGCCTTGAAATACATCCACAGGTACACCGCCAATTGACTCAAATTATGTCAATTAGCCTATCAGAACCTTCTAAAGCCATGACATAATTTTCTGTAATTTTCCAAGCTGTTTAAAGGCACAGTCAACTTAGTGTTCGTAAACTTCTGAAACCACTGGAATTGTGATACAGTGAATTATAAATGAAATAATCTGTCTGTAAACAATTGTTGGAAAAATTACTTGTCATGCACAAAATAGATGTCCTAACCGACTAGCCAAAACTATTGTTTGTTAACAAGAAATTTGTGGAGTGGTTGAAAAACGAGTTTTAATGACTCTTACCTGAGTGTATGTAAACTTCCGACTTCAACTGTAGCTATTTGTGTTGTTTGTTTCGTGTGTTCTAATTTTCCCAGAAGTGGTTAGATTCTATGGATTCTTCAATTACATTGAGCTGATTTCTGACGTGCTGTTTGTTCTTTTTTCTTATTGTTTTTCTGTATTGTTCCACCATAGCGACGACTCGGGTTTTCTGGGTCTCTGTGTTTTTGGTTGGATATGTTTCTCAATTTCCTTCTTAGGGTATGGCATTCTTTATCAAACCATGTCATTGTTGTTAATTTGTTTAGGTTGTCTGCTTGACATTTCTAGGATTTGATAGGGAAGTTGAAAGGTCAAATATAAAGCTTACATCTTCAGTGAAATGTTTTGTCCAGGAAGTTGTCTAAAAGGGATTGGATTTGTTGTTGGTATGTTTCTGAACTACTTTCCTTCCGTCTATAACGTTTCTCAGTAGTATGCAGTTTGTTCAGCTTTGATGCCTCATGATTGAGTATTGCTCTGTTCAAGTAGGCTGTGATTTTGCTGTGATCTAATAGGGGTGTCAGTGGGCTGACTGTGAACATTCTGAGAGACTCTGGGTTGAGGTTTGTGATAATGTAATCTACAGCACTACTGTAAGGGATGAGCAGTAGGTGTATCTACAGTAGGAGTCCCCTCGAAGCCTTGCAAGAGTTGTGACCGATTTTTGTTGGTTGTTTTGTCATAGTTGTGCCTAAGAGGGCATATTTGGTAGGGAATGTTTTCACCTCCAGGTAGATGTTTGTCCCCCTGTGAGCTGAGGATGTCGGCTTCTTGTCCAGTTCTGGCGATCTCTCTCACAGCTCAAGGACCTATCTCTGTCCCTCTCTCTGTATAGCGTTCCTCCCTCACTCTCTCTTCCTTCTCTCTCTCACCCAATTCCTGGTTCATGGTGGCAGGAAGGTTGATGGGTTTGCAGAAGAGTCTGTCCTTCCCACTGAACTGCAGCTAGTCCTAGTCACTCCGTCCCTCACCAGGCGCAGCCGGCGGATGTCCCCATATTTGAAGAACACTTAATTCAGCTTGTCCTCCGTTTTTTGAGGGTTCAAGCAGGCCATGAATAGAGCAGGTCCCACACCAAGGCTTTGTTGGGTTTGTAGCGGGAGACCAAGACCCTCCAGACAGCCTGGTCATGCGACTCCACGTCGGTGCCATTGATGCTGCCCGCCTTGTGAGGGTGACGGTCGTAGACTTTTGCCACTGGACTCCAGTCGTTCATTACTCTCCCTGACACTAAGCAATGTGGTGGCAGAAACAAAGTGTTAGTAAAAAAACAGCTCACAGAATGAAGTCACGTATCTGACAATTTATCTTTGTTAGAGATGCATATTATTTTGAAGTGGGCCATGGTCATTACTCATTAGTCATTGTTGCAAGCAAAAATGATGGATGTACTAACAAGATACTTGTCTCTCCACCCTAACATTGGGAGTCATCCATAAATCGTCAGGCTGAAAGTGGTGATTTTAGGATGTAAATCTTGGTGGGGCAAACTTAATTTTTGGGGGGTTGTTATGCCAAAAAAACAACACTAAACAATACATTAATTACACTATAATGGTGCCCACAAACTGTTAGGGCCTACATAAAACTGTCTCAACAGCAGTCCCAACACCTTTACCACTGCTACACCTGGCTATCAGCAGAGCCTTGTCTGGCAGCGAAACAGTTCATTCAGCCTCATTTACTGCCTTTTAAAAATACATAGCTTATATGGCTGACTTGCTTAAACAAATGTGTTTTCTATTGACAATTGAGATGTACAAACTATGGTATAAGGGAACGACGAGCGGACAAGAGGCAATCAGTGATTTCGATTAAGACATTCATGAGCGAGCTAAGACGGATGTAGCTCTTACAATATTCAATGATTACGTTGCTCTAAAACAGGTTATAGGCTACATGTGCACCATCAAGTCAGAACAGTTGGCAAAATTATGAGGGGAAAAGGGAACAAATTATTAGGGTGAGACACATAGGCTACTAACAGCTTACTTCACAACATACACTTAGTATTACTTTCTTAGCTACAGTAACATATCTCCCTGGCATATTACATCATTTATGCCGCAGCATACAATACATCTTTGGAGTCACCTTGTGCTGTGCTTACTTGAACAGGAAGGTGGCAGTCCTTTTGTGGGCAAATTTTGTCATCAAAGTCTGGAATTCTCTGGATTTATAGTGTTTTCAAGACAACTGGGAACACTGAAAAAAAAACAAGGTTGAATCATGTCAGTGATCTTCAGGTCCAAGTTCCCGATTTACAATTCAGAGTTGAATTACCGTTCAAAATTATTTTCCCAGTCAGAGCAACATTTTTCCCAGAGTCCCCAGTGGTCAGATTCCCCAGTTCCGAGTTTCTAGTTGTGTTGAGCGTGGTAGAAGTCATGCTGGATTGACAGCATGGCCAATGTTGAATGTTTACCTTTTTAAACTTGGAAAAGAGACCGTTTAACCCAGACATTGGACCACACATCCACTCCACTGAATAAGTAGGCTAGTGATTGCTTTGCAATGCTTGCAGTTAGCCACTAACTCCTTCCAAACAACTCATTGTTGAATTTGCGAATTCCAACTTGTGTAATGTCTATGTCCAATGGTCGATGAGCACTGATATGTTTTATCTATAATTCCTCATGTCTCTTCATATGACAATGATTAAAAAGAATTTGCCTAGTAGATTTTTCACTTGATTTTTAATTGTGAAAGTATGTCATGATCAGTCTAATTAAAGCTACTGTAGATGTGTGATTTGATGTCAATGTGGCCAATGACCTTGAACCTTCTTGGATGGCCACTTCTAATGGAACTGTTTTTTTCATCACTAAAAACAGTCCGCGTGGGAAATGTTTAATTTAGAACGTTCCGTTTGGAAATGTATCTCACTAAGCCAACCTCATGCAATCAACATTAAATATTAGAGGGGATCTGATGCCCTCTGAACAGTAGTTATACAAATCATCAATCCATTGTCCTCAAATTCAGCTTTGTAATCAGCAAGGTGTTTAAATGCAAAAAGAAGAGTCCGACGTCATGACAAAAGCAAGCTGGGGTATAATTTGCATAAAACCTGTTTATTCAATGATGCCTCCACCCCAGCATACATATTTAAATACTTCCTCGTGGAGCATTTGTTTGTGGACATTGACAGCTTTGTGTGTTAGAGGTACAGATTTGTTCAAGTTCATAAAACAACTATACATAACATAGCATAAAGTTGACATTTCAAATAAAGTGTGAGTGTCAATGGTTGGAATCCTATTCCAGTTTTTGGAACCTTTTAAAGACTAATTGCATCTAATAGTTCTGTTTTCTGCATCAACCAGAAAGGGTTCTGGTACCATAAATATAATTATTGCTTAGCAACTAACTACCATACAACCAATTAAGAAAAACTTTGTATAAAAATGCAGAACACTGAACTACAACCTGCATGCCGTGGAAGCACTGGTCTACCGGTAATACAAAATATACAAAAAGAATTGTGCTGGAAAAAACTAGCATGTTTCATAGACTGATAAATATATTAAAAGTATTGATGTCGCCAGACATTTAGAAGGTGTACCTCAATCTAAATGTGTGTTTAAGTCACTGTAACCTAACCCACCCTCCTCAAAAACTCCCTCCCCACTAAGCACAAACTACCCCCTCCCTTTCAAAAAAAAAAAAAAATGTGATGACACATTCTGTTGCTAAGGCAATTTTTACATTTAAAAAGACGATCTATTAAGAAATCAAGGTGTTGTTAGCATTTTCCCTTTTCTTTGAGCTGGATCATGTCTCCATCAATGTTTGAGCCAGGGGTGGGCTGCGATGGAAGCTTTGCTGCGGTCGCCGTAGTCGTAGAGCAGCTCCTCGCCCTCATCGACGTCTCGCGATGCCACCAGGATGAGGTGAGGCATCCCGTTGATGTCATGGAGTTTGGTTTGACAGTTGCCGTTCTTACTGTGGTTGATCAGACGACCCATGCGCCCCGTTTCTTTCGTGGCGTCCACACTAGAGGGAGATGCAGTAGAGAAAACCCCCCCCCGCCGCTGATATTAGGTTAATCTAACAGTTTGTTATGGTTGAAAAGTTATTACACCATGAAACTTAAAACAAATACTGCATTAGTGAGCAGCCAATAGTGAGAACGCTGAAATAGTTTTGCAGCTATACCAGAGATGCCACACGCATAAGAGAAAGTGGTTTGACATACCAGTATGTTTTGCAGAGATACTGAAAGTAGTACATGTAGCAGCCGGTGGCAGGGTTAAGAGCATACTCGGCCTCCCTCATTTTGGCATCAGTGACCTGCAGCAGATCGCCATGGTACTCCACCACATACTGGCCCTTATCGAAACACTGGGTGGCAAACACTCCTCGACCCTTCCCCTCTATATGCTGCACCTGTACCATTTGGGGAATAAATATACAGTGCATTAGGAAAGTATTCAGACCCCTCAACTTTTTCCATATTGTTACGTTAGACGTATTCTAAAATGGATTCAAATGTTTTTCCCCCCTCAATCTACACACAATAGCCCATAATGACGAAGCAAAAACAGGTTCTTAAATCACCACATTTACATAGGTATTCATACCCTTTGCTCAGTACTTTGTTGAAGCACCTTAGGCAGTAATTACAGCCTAGAGTCTTCTTGGGTATGACGCTACAAGCTTGGCGCACCTGTATTTGGGGAGTTTCTCCCATTCTTCTCTGAAGATCCTCTTAAGCTCTGTCAGGTTGTATGGGGAGTGTCACTGCACAGCTATTTTCAGGTCTCTCCAGAGATGTTTCGATCAGGTTCAAGTCTCAGCTCTGGCTGGGAACTCAAGGACATTCAGAGACCACTCACGCATTGTCTTTGCTGTGTGCTTAGGGTCATTGTCCTGCTGGAAGTTGAACCTTCTCCCCAGTCTGAGGTCCTGAGTGCTCTGGAGTAGGTTTTCATCAAGGATCTCTTTGTACTTTGTTCTGTTGATCATTCCTTCAATACTGACTAGTCTCCCCGTTCCTGCCACTGAAAAACCTCCTCACAGCATGATGCTGCCACCACGCTTCACCGTAGGGATGGTGCCAGCTTTCCTCCAGACGTGACGTTTGGCATTCAGGCCAAAAAGCTCAATCTTGGTTTCGTCAGACCAGAGAATCTTGTTTCTCATGGTCTGGGAGTCCTTTAGGTGCCCTTTGGCAAACTCCAAGTGGGCTCTCATGGGCCTTTTACTGAGGAGCGGCTTCCATCTGGTCACTCTACTAAAGGCCTGATTTGTGGAGTGCTGCAGAGATGGTTGTCCTTCTGGAAGGTTCTCCCATCTAAACAGAGGAACTCGAGCTCTGTCAGAGTGCCCATCATGTTCTTGATCACCTCCCTGACCAAGGCCCTTCTCCCCGATTGCAGACATTTTGGGGTACCCTTCCCCAGATCTGTGCCTCGACACAATCTTGTCTCGGAGCTCTATGGACAATTCCTTCGACCTCATGGCTTGGCTTTTGCTCTGACATGCACTGTCAACTTTGGGACCTTAGAGACAGAGACCTTTCCTAATCATGTCCAATCAATTGAATTTACCACAGGTGGACTGTGGTAAATCAAGTTGTAGAAACATCAAGGATGATCAATGGAAACAAGATGCACTTGAGCTCAATTTAGAGTCTCATAGCAAAGGGTCTGAATACTTTAATACATCTGCAATTTATTTAATTTTTTTTTTTTTTTTTTGCTTTGGCATTGTGGCATTGTGTGTAGATTGAGGCAAAACAATGATTTAATCAATTTTAGAATAACTTGTTGTAATGTAACAACCATTTGGACATTTGGTCTGAATATTTTCCAAATGTACACTATTTTCACTCATGGAATACAATATAGTCTTGAAATAATAAAATGAACTTAGTATCACACACTATTTCTCTGAAAACTGTGAGATGCATTTCATGATACGTCAGTATGAACATAGCAACAAGGTTTTCAAATACAGGGCCTCAGTCAGATTGGCTAAGCGCTGTGATCAATGAGTGTACCTCCATTCCTTCCTCGATCCCATTTATGATCAGATCGTCGATGCGTTTCTTTTGTTCACACTGTAAGAGAATCCAAGCAGAGAGGACATGTAATAAGAAATGTAAAATTTGGCTCCACATTTGAAGGAACACAAGTCCTTATTCACAGTGGCTAATGGCAGTATAGCTAATCTCAAATGTTATGAACCTTTCTCCTTTCTAAATAAAAAAATTAAACTGCAAAGTTACTAGTGCTGAGCGATTAGTGCTTGGAGGTTGGTTCAGTGTCGGTTATTTCCGTTCGATAATATTTTTGAAAGCCTTTAAATGCATTATGAAATGACATTAAAATGATTTTAAATGGAAATTCCAAAGCCAAAAATAATGAACACTGTCAGGTCCACATTGGGTAAACAGTTATTTCCTCTTTTTCTATTGATATGAAATAATACATTATTTCAGTCATGACTTTATTTATTTGATGACTTTAAGGAATGAAGAATAATGGTCATCATCTAATCTCTGCTCAGGCAATAGCAGTCAGCCTGAGAACCAGAGAACCAGTTAACAGTATCTCTATGCTCCCCATACTGTATTGGGGCAATTCCACCAATTTTTCACTTAAAATGTATGGCCAAACTAAAACCATTGATTTAAAAAGTTGAACAAAATCATACAACTCTGTACAAGGACTACTTTTAACAAATTTACACTGAACATTTCAAACACTTACTAGAAGAACTGTGCAGATGCAAAGTTTGGTAACAGAATTTAGGTAAAATCTCCCTCAGTTTAAAACAATTAAATATCTGCTCCAAATTAAGATTCAAAAGATGTCTACAGAAATAATTGTGTCAGCTATGACATGACGCCTCAACTTTGAAAAACATATTTTGGTTATTTAACTGCATTAAGTGAAGTGGATTTACACCCGGTAACAGAATTTCATCATAGGTCCCTGATCTGTACTACACAAATGCAAAAAAAAAAAAAAAAAACAAACATGACCAATTTTGGTTGGTCCAGACCAAATCTGAACCAATCATAGACGTCCATGTTTCACAAGTTTGGACAACAAAGTATAACATAGTTGAGCTCAGTACAGTAAATTAGAGTATAGTTCAGTACAGTATAATGTACTCAACTCTGAACTACACTACTTTTATTTACTGTACTAGAGCTGGGCCATATGGACAAAAATCCATAAATTGAAGGGGGAAAAAATGTGCAATGATAAATCGATAACTTCAGATAAAAAACATTTTTTCCGGGGAGGTGCTAGAGCTGGGGGATATGGACAAAAAGTCAATTTATCATTAACTATTTTGCTCAATAACAACATACGACAAAACATTTATTTATTTATTTTATAAAATGGTGGCAGGGCTCTAGACAATTATTTCCAGTGCCAAGTAAGAAAGATGGTAGCCTATGATAATATATATAGGAAAAATGCATGATTGTATTTTGATGTGTAACCTATCCAAATACGATCAGATTCATTTTGGGCTCTTAAGAGAATTTGTGCATATTGGCATTTAGGCTATATTATTTACCACTTGAGGAAATGGGAACTCAAAACACCTAGCTAGATTGCTAACTCTGAATATGATATTGTTGATAGATAAGCCAGTAAATGTAATCTAACGTCCTACAAAAAAAAACGGTCCAGTGCTAGGCCACTAGATGTAAGCCTATTAAGTGAAAATGGCACGCTCCACTCGGCTCTGTAGGCGCTTCAAAACCCATACTGCATAGCCTACTCCAGTTGTAAAGTGGTGCCATGAATCCAATATTAAGTGGTGAGAAACGCATTATATACACTCACAGAAAGCTGTGACTCTCCTCTGTAACTAAAACATTAGTTGCTTTGAAAATGTATTTGTCGCAATAGTATTTTATGCAACGGTGCTTCTCAGAACGCATCGCTCCCTCCTCCGTCTGCAGTGGGGAGAGGGATTGAGTCAGCAGCCGACAGCAAAACAGGGACAGGCAGACACTTCCATAGCAGGAATCAACATAATGCATGGGCCATTACTGTCGACCACAATGGTTTTAGAACAAATCTACAGGAACGTTGTGTAGCAAAATCACCAACGTAAGAGGAATGCAATGTCAGTGTCTGTCATTTCTGGTTTATCATCACAGCTCTATATTAGAACTTGTCAAATGTCCATATCAACTAGCCCATGTCAGCTAATGTGTTTTTTATTTATTTTTTAGCCCATAGATATTGTTGTAATTTGTCACTCAAATATCACATTAGACATGGAAAAAATGTACAGAATTGCAGGAAATAAGCTTTAAAACTTGCAAAAGTCTCTCCACCAACAAAAAGGGTGTGAATAGTTTGTCATGAACAGTGCTTGAGCCCATAGAAATATACATGGCGTGTGCATGGGGGCGTGGGATAATGCAGGAAGCAGCCCTGTTTATCTCTCAATAATCTGCACAGTACACCACAAAATCTTTGGTATATAACAGCATGGAAGTGGTCAATGCTTTAAATATTACAAGGTAATAAATGCACTTTGTGCTCACCTTCAACTCCGCTTTGCTTTTCCTGGAGCTTCTCCTTATGGGATAGTAGTCGGTTACTTTGCGGTTTTGGGAATTCCTGCTCACTGCTCTGTTAAAAAAAAAATGTATGAAGTAGCATTAATTAACAAACACCATTTTTTTAACATATACGGGCACATATGAGCCATGTTCTTATCAAAGTGTCCAACAGACAGACATTGCAGCCCTTTGTGGTACATCAATTATATATCTGTCCCCGACCTACAGTGGTCTGTTCTTTAGAAATTGACATTTTAAAAACCTGTATTGTATACATGTAGGCTACTGAGCTTGCTTGATGCTTTAAGCACACAGATTAAATAATTAAGACACACAAATGACTGAAGAGGGATCCAGAAACCAAGACCGCCTAACCAGGACGAGAATGTTTTTGTTTTCTTCAAAAATGAAAATAAATAAAATGTTCCTGACCCTCTTCCTCCCCGCTGCTGCTGGCCTTGGCAGATTAGGCTGTTATGCTCCTGAAGTTGCCAGTAGGATATAGGCTACACCAGGGGTCAGCAACCTTTTCCATTTGGAGTGCCAATTTATCTTACTATTTCTACCAATCTGCGTGCCAGTTATGATTTTCATATGCACATTTGTGGAACAATTTAATTTATAATAAAGTCATATTTCAAAATCCTAAAAGTAACTTGTATTGCCATCTATGTAAAAATAACCTACATAAAGTCAACAAATAAAAACCATTGCAGCCTGTAGGTAGAAAATAACATGATCAAAATAAATGTCCTTTAAAATCGCATTGGCTACACATGGCCGGTCTACAAGGAACTTTAAAACATTGTATTAACTAAATTAAAAAAATAAAATAAAAGCCATTTTTCAGGACCCTGTCTTTCAAAGAGATTTGGAATTTTACGAATTAACATCACCGATCTTCATTGTAAAGGGTTTAAACACTGTTTCCCATGCTTGTTCAACAAACCATAAACAATCAATGAACATGCACCTGTGGAAAGTTCATTAACAGCTTACAGACTGTTGACATTTAAGGTCACAGTTATGAAAATTTAGGGACACTAAAGAGGCCTTTCTACTGACTCTGAAAAACACCAAAAGAAAGATGCCCAAGGTCCCTGCTCATCTGTGTGAACGTTCCTTAGGCGTGCTGCAAGGAGGCATGAGGACTGCAGATGTGGCCAGGGCAATAAATTGCAATGTCCGTACCGTGAGACACCTAAGACAGTGCTACAGGGAGACAGGATGGACAGATGATCATCCTAGCAGTGGTAGACCACGTGTAACAACACCTGCACAGGATCAGTACATCTGAACATCACACCTGCGGGACAGGTACAGGATGGCAACAACAACTGCACGAGTTACACCAGGAACGCACAATCCCTCCACCAGTGCTCAGACTGTCTGCAATAGGCTGAGAGAGGCTGGACTGAGGGCTTGTAGGCCTGTTGTAAGGCAGGTCCTCACCAGACATCACCGGCAACAACGTTGCCTAATGGCACAAACCCGCCGTCGCTGTCTTTACTATTTAGTTAAGATTAAATCAAGAATAGTCTGATGGGTGACTATATTAGCCTATCACTTGTGAATTATAAATTATCACCATGTGAGTAAGAGGCGCTGCACACTCACGGAGAAGGGCACAACGCAGCACTCCGGGCCGCAAAAGGCATGGATTTTTTTAGGGTGCATTATGCCGCCATGAAATTCATTATCAAGTGCTTGTCAAATTGTGAATGAGAGACTGATGGTGTGTACAGCCCGTGCAAAAAAAACAAAGCAGAGCTCAAGCCTTTCAAGAGACTTTTTCAAATCATCATCATTAGAGTCTCATCATGCCCAACTTTTGTAAAACAACTGAAGTTATATTAATAACTCAAAATTAACCATATACGAGTAACTATTTATTTGTTAACTGCTCACAGAATAGCCGCATGTGCACACTCACTCAAATCGTTTGGAGAAATGATTTATATTTTATTCAGCTTTGTTTAATTCATATTAGAAAATAATGCCACGGAATTTTATGCAAATCTTGTCTGCTAAATTAACTCGTATTGCCCACAGCCATTTGGCATAGCCAGATCAGGACAACTCAAGAGTATGCTATTATGTTCTTCTGAAATAGACATTTTCTTCATATCATGCTTCTTTGGACCAGTCTAAAATAAATAATGTTTATTGTGATGTGTAGGATATATTACATGGCTTTATTAGACTTTTTAAAATGGCTTGTAGGCTGTGTGTGGAAGCCAGGAGATGCTAATGTTGTGTTTATGTTAACTGTCAATTACCGCGAGACTGACAGTTATTTGCTTGACAATCACCGGCTGATGAAATCTCGTGACCGCCACAGCCCTACCCCTGGCCTGAGAGAATAGAAGTTCAATGTGTAGCTAGATGTAGAAAGCTAATGTTAACTAGCTAACGTTGCTCATGAAAGGAAGTTAGGCTAGCGAGCAAGCATTTTTAGCCCGGTTACCTACAACAACACAAATTTAAATTGTGTAATGTATGACAGAATGATAGACCGTTTGGTCAACATGAAAGAGGAGGATGGCATTGGCGTGTGTCAACATGTTTTTTCTACTTGCACGAACGTGCACGCACACAGAAATCAGAAGCATGGACAGCCACATATCACAATTTTACGTTGATTAGACTAAATTGTTTTTGCTATATTTTAGTTGTCACTGTATTAGACCGAGCATAGGTATTTGATGTTGAAATGGTGCTGGAATAGTGGAGGCAGCTCCGGTTTTCTTTGTGACTTGCGGTAACTCTCTTTGGTTCTAAGTCAATAGCTGTTTAGCGGTCTGAAAATGTAGGAAACATTAACTTGCTTGACCATGTAACTGTTTGTTACATGCAATATGCTTTATGGACTTCAGACAGAGGTTGTTCTCTGGTTTTGTGATGAAACAAAAGGGGGAAAAAATTGGCATCATATGAAGCTTTATGGCTTACTCTGTAATGAGTAGTATTTTGATTGAAATAACAATTCTCACAAAGCCACCACTACCTCAAGTTCAGTTCACTCCGAATATGTGCACATGGGAGACGCACAAACTCTGCAGTTCACCAATTCCAATTATACTACACCCTTTTTACATAATTATTCACATGCTCCAGTTTAGTGCATGCATTTGACAGTCCCTAGCTATTGTAACAAGTGTTTTTTAGTTATGAAAACACCCAACAAAATGTGATTGTGTGTGACATCCAGTGAGAGCTTACATTCTTAGTGCTGACTTCTTCCCTTTGGCCTTGCGTCGGATGTCCCTCCTCTGGTTGGCGAGGTGAGCAGTGGTGTTGTTGGCGAGTAGGGTGTGGGTGATGTTACTGGGGGCAGGAGGGGAGGAGACATCAGCTGGGGAACGGAGGCAGGAGACTGGGGAGAAGTGGAGAAGCTGCTGGGAGGACTGATGCTGGTTCTCATCTGTCCTGCAGGGCCACTGGCTGTGGCTCTCTTCCATGTCTGCCAGCTTCAGGACGCATGCCGCCTCAGAGTTCAGTCTCCTGGCTGCTGGGTGGGGCAAGCAAAGAGGAAGTCAGATGAGGATATAACAGCGTTCATGTCAATGGCTTCATCTCATTCACATTGCTTTTGTACATTTCATGTCAAATGGGCTATCAAAAACTGAGGAAACAAGAATAAGTAACTTTAGACTATCGAGATGCCACAGACTAAACCCACAGCACCTCAGATGTGATGAGAATGTTATTTTTGAATGAGGGGTGAAGTGATGGACCATGATGAAGCCAACCTCATCATGCAGCCATGTTTAAGGTTTCATGTAAACACACATTTTACTCAGTATTCACTAAGCCACATAATGTCTATACACATTGATCTAGGCCAGGTATGGGCAACTGGCGGCATGCAATGCCTAATCATGGTCAAATTACCACCCACATGGCCCCATTGATTTTGTTAGTCACTCTCGCTCAGATATCATATTAACAACTGTAAACATTTCTCTCCACCCGATGGCAGAATGTGTAGACTTGCAGGAAAGAGGCAAATAGAAAGACCAGGACATGCACTGCAGTAGTTCAATGAATACACTACATACCATCCGCTTGCCTCTGTGTTTCATTCTGTATAGAGCAGCATCCAGCGTACTTTCCCTCCTGAATGAGTTTGATGGTCATCTCATCACGGACAGGTGATTTGGACTTGCTGTGGCCCAGGAGAGTGATGGAGTGGCTGTTTAGTACCATGTCCTGTCAAAGGAAGAGGTGGAAACCATCAAATCATTTGCTGTTGCTGTGTGTGTGGAGACGTCAACAATGTAAATAACACAACGTTGAAATTCATTTTCCAAAAGGTTAATGTCGAGGACCATAACAACTCTTGAGTAATGTCTGGCAGTCACCTGACCTGGTCTCATGAAAAAGAGGAGACCTGTGTCAATACACTTAGCAGTGACGCCAGCCAGCAACCTAATTTGGCTAACTATGACTAAACACACCCGCACAACATACGGGCCTCCTGGTTGTTAGCTCGACCGTTCGCTTATTCACATTATTTGTGACAAACATGTTGTTTTCGAGAACATGCAAACGTGGCTGTATATTTGAGTTACAAATGCCTCGCCCACTAAAAGCGACTAACTTTTTATTTCGACCATTCGCTTATTCAACCGATAGGAGTAGCTAGCTGGAGTAGGGAGAATAACGTATAGTTAGCTAGCTAACCATGCTAGCTAACATCATGCAACAATGTTGGACATTGATCAAGTAACATTAAAAACAAATACCTAACTAGCATAGAAATAACAGTCCACTCCCCTCTATTGTCCTAAATTAATGTAACATATTTTTTGTAAAATAACAAAGTACACATTTGACGAATTGTTACAGCCAACTTACCCCGTTCATGTCTGGATTGTTTTGTTTTTTGTATTTATGCGAAAAGGCTTCGGGTCCACTCTTCTGTTGCAGTAAAACAATATCCAGAAGCCGTGTCTCCCCGTATGTCCCCAGCGTCATACAACAGTCATCCCACCTCTCCTCTGCCTTCGTATACTCTCCTCCGTCTCCACAAAGGTCACTTTTGTATGTTTTCCTTTGAAATTATTCAGCCCAGGCAGTTTCCACAGTTCCTCCCTTCCGCCATGTTTTAATGTAACTCATTCAAGGGAGGGAGCCATGTAAACATTTAAAGGGACGGTAGTTCTAAAGCAGAGCCAACAGGCGGCGCTGTCTAACATTGTTTTGGGGAGTTAATTAATCAACATGAATCATTATCATCATCCTCATTAAAGAATTACCTTCTGAAAATAAGTATTTTACAGAATCTGAGTAAACAACAAATTGAAAAACAGTCTAAACTCTCTCTCTGTACTTTGGTATTGGTGTGTCAGGTTTCGTTTGTGGCTGTTTTATATTTTGTCAACAAACTTTTCACGCTGCCTTTTTATCTAGACCTCATGATTTTGCAAAAATGTATGTCTTCCTCATCGTTTCTCTGTATTATTTGTACAATATTTTTGACACTGCACGGTATAACATTGAATGATTGTGTAAAATGTTCTTTTATTATATATCATATATATTTTCTGTTTATTATTGATGCTATTAAAAGCATGAAGTAATGCAGCCGGGGAGGTCACCATCTGAGTGGTCCTTCTCAAGGTTTCGACTTTCCAGGGAGATTTTCCATGCCTCTATGCTGCTGTTTGCTTTTTGGGTCTCTATGATTTAGATTGGGTTACTATTGATTGATTGATTTGTGCAATATATAAACATGCAGCACAAAGGATTAGACCTTAACGCCGTCATGATTTGAAACATGTCACACAGACCTCTAATAACGTAGCAAATGTTTTACCCTGACCTTACCAAAATGGGGGTTCCCAATGACATATTTTGCATAATGAGAAAACGTCGACTGGACGTCACTTCCTTCAAAGACTTCACGCGGTCACGTGACGAGGGTTTAGCACTCTGTTTCTGGAATCTGTAAGGTTTAAAATTATGCTTGAAATGTCAACATTCTTTTCTTTATCGATTGCTGATCGCCAACGGACGCCCCGCGACCACTTGGATATCATTTTTTATCGACGGAGTGCTAGGAATTCGCGCCTGAAAATTCCAGCTCTCGGGCTAAACGTCACGTGACCAATACGCGACTCTGGTCGTTTGGTAAAGATGGCGAAAGGTGGTTAGAAAACAGCGGAGCGAAGAGGGTAACAGCCCCTGTAACCGCCGCGATAAACTGGACACCCGTTGACTGCCAAGTGAGTGTTGTTGCCTGGCACAAATATTTGTAAATGGTTGGTGATTTCCCCAGGATCACGGTGAAGTGTTTATAGTGAGGCTGTGACATGTTGTTTTCGTGAAATTGTATTTTATTGTCCTCTTCGCATTGCAACTAACGCGGCAACGTTAACGTTAGCTGTTAGCTAACGGCGTGACAGAGCATAACACCAACACGGCTTAGTACGCTATTAGCTAACTAGCCAGATAACTTAAAGCGAACTAGAGTAACGTTAGCGAAATACCTTTTGTAACATTAACTATTACTGTAGATATAATTACCTTACTAATGGTAGTGATGCTAGTTAGCGAATGTGTTATTTGGGTTGTATTTTAGTACATTGTTTTCTTAGTGCAGTAAAATTCATAACGGGCAGTAGGGGTTAGCCAGTTTCAGTAACGTTATAATGCAGTAGCTAATGGCATAGCTACATAGTTAAGTTATCCAGCAAGCTAACTAGCTTAAATGCCAAGGTGAATGGGACTTGTTTACGCCGCTGTCGCGTGAATAGTAAGGTTGCTTTTCACACACAACAGTTGCATATCGATGTAAATTGATACCATAGTTAGTTAGTAACTTGATTTATCAAATCAGTGGACAGCTCAGCCAAGTTAACGTTAGCTAGCTAATGGTCAGGTGAGTTTCAAGTAGCTAACGTTAGCTAGCTAAAATACTGCAGTGCTATTGACTTTAGAGGGTGTGTGGTTTCCTAGCTATGTATGTGTACAAGCCACATTAATCTTCTAAATGTCTTAGCCTGATCTAAACAGCAAGCACATATAGAACATGTTAGATTTGACATTAGCTAGCTACTGTTAGCTAGTCTTGCGAACAACGACGTCACTCCAGGAAATTGAGACTACGGAGTAGGGAGCAAGTCAAGTGCAAACACGTGCCAGGGTCCGGGTCACATTGTAACCAGACAAATTCTCAATATCCCACACCTGGATGTACACCTTGTATTTAAGTGTGTAACTGCTGAATATTCTTGCAGTCTACCTTGACCGATTTGTTTTAAGAGTTGGGACCCACTGTCGAACATTTCTAAACATCCTTGACGCTTCCTGGCCGGTGCCACATGCCAGTCAACATTCTGTTGCTATCATCTGCTCTGGGTGGGAAGTTTTTATTTATTTTAATTACTAGTAGCAGCAGTAACCAACATCATACTTTATTAGTGCACAGCTGAGTGAAGATATCTGGTCTGATGATTGGATAAACTGTTAGATTACCAAGGTAAACAGTCACTCAGTGGTCACGTCTGCCACATGGAGCTGTGCATTAGGTCCTATTGTATGTTTTAGAAATATCTGTTGCTACTTATTCTACATGAAAGCAGTTGATTCAAAACTCGTAACTATTTGTATTTTTTTTATAGTGTAGTTTTTAATGATCTTTGAGCTCTTATGCTTGTATTTGTTGGTGTGAAATTGTGTGCTGTATCAGGGTGTGTTAGACAGCTTACTGTTAAATAAAAGCTGTCAGACAGCCCACTGTCTGTATGACATAACAGACCAAGTAGTGTTGAAAAATACAGTTAACTACAGACACACAATTTTGGTTAGATCACTAACAGAGGATTGTGTTTTCCTATTCGGCCCCTGCTGATGTCACTTACCAATTTGTTTTGCAGATGATGGATCCTGGACAGGATTTGCTCTTGGCAGCCCTGAGCGAGAGCGGAATCTGCCCTAACGACCTGTTCGACTTTGACCCTCAGGATGCTGCTCTTCCCTCTCCCACCCCACAGGTAAGTAAAACACAGGGAGGCATCTTCCCAATTGTCCAAAGTGGCTTCTAGCTCTTCTGCATCTTTTGAGTTTAATGAATGGAAAAGCATTTAACTAATATAGTTATCTCAGTAGTTTAGTGACCTCCCAGCATCTCAGTAGTGGCGTTCTCTCCTCTGATCTGTATAAATACATAACTAAAGGACAGCCTGGGCAGGGCTCTACAGTGAAACCGTTTTACTTGTGTATGCGCCTAAATAGTTTGCTGTGTAAAAAAAAATCGGCCAGATCATTTTTGCAATGATTACCTCACTGTACTGCAGCCCCTGAGTGCCATGGAGAATACATGGAGTGCAGATTCATGACTGTCACACTTGCGCCATTACTACAAAGAAAATGGCCTGTAATCTCAAATATATTTCTTTGTGCGCCTTCATTTTTCAACTTAGGCGCACACATGCTCCTTGTACAAAAAAAAGGTCAGCCCGGGTGCTGCTGCTTCAGATGTTTAGTGCTGATGTGAGTTTTGTTTCTCTCCTCCAGTCCATCTCCATCAATGCCCTGGGTGTTGGCTCAGGGATGGAGGCAATGGCTCCACCCACACCTGCAGTCTCAATCAGGGTAGGAACTCTCTTCAACAAAATATGAGTTACAGTGTGCTTTTACCAAGAAACCTAGTCAGTCAACAGTTTGAAAATGTTTTCTCCTGTTTGTTTCCACTTAAAAAGGACACAGAATATTTGTGCTGCGTCTACACATTTCGTAAAAAAACATATGCCTTGTGTTAAACTACCCAGTTGCATAATGAATTAGAATATCTAGCGTGTTGTACTGCAGTATAATTTCTGTGTGGTAACATCTCAACCTCTCCTCCCTGTCCCTCCTCACTGGTCCATCAGCACAAGCCCCAGCCCTCAACTACCACATTTGTCTTAAATCAACTGAATCAGTTGCCATCACTGGGAACAATTGTTGTGACCAAGCCCTCAACTGGAGGCACAGCCAGACACACCATCACAGTCACTAAGGTGGTCCATTCAGCTCCCTCAGCCCTGCGGGGATCCTCATCCACACTTACCTACTCCACTGCTCTCCCCTCCCCAGTCTCCACAGTGGTTCCTTCCAACAGAGAGCAGGTCAGTGGAGGAAGCACTTTTACCCTGGGAGTGGCATTGGGTTAAAAAATGCAGCTGAAAATATGAAATAAACAAGTGTGTGTGTGCACGCTCTGATTTTAGTAGGTGTCACGAGGGCTAAGATGCCTTTCAGTTCCGATGCTGCCATCTGCAAAATAGCAACAAAAAGAGGGAAAACTTGAGTTAGAACTTTCCTTGAAATAACATGTATATTTCCTTCTGTGTCAGATCCAGCTGAAGGACCTGTTGAGGACCGGCAGCACCATGAAGAGCAGTAGTCTGGTGGAACTCATGAGGCTCAAGCCACCGCCAGACATCGCCCAGCCGGTCGCCACGGCAACAGCCACAGGCACCAGTGAGTCATGGTACTCATGGAACCCCGACTGGGTTCCAATGACTCCAATTTTTTATTTTCCCATTCGTCTTTTGGTGTCTGAGAGAACATGAACACTTTACTACCATTTGTTTCTCACCTATTCTGTACCATTTTCTAAGATCAGAGGTGACCCCATTGAGGGAAAAACTGCTCATATTTAGAGGTGCAAATATCAGATGCGAACAGCACTACTCATAAGTGTTAATTTTATTACTTAGCAATGGCTATGGAGGGAGAAGTGGCACTCTCGGAACGTTCAACCGCATTGGTCGAAGACATTTTCAGGCCATGTTATTTTGAGCCCCACGGTGCAATCCATTCACCTCTTTCCTATCCGTATCGGTTTTTGTCAAATTGTTGCTCTTTAAGTTTGGAAAGCGCTGATCAGGATATAACAGCCATTTCAAAACCCTTCCCTGTACAGATTAACTTCACTCACAGGATCATTAATTTGTACCAACCATGTCCATGCTCAATCAGTGTTCAATGCTTTCATCCTCGCAGAAATTATACTGGTCTCGACAAAGATGATCCATAAACCAGGTATGGACAAGATCAAGATCAGGCGTCATCTGATTCTAGTGTTATCGTGTAACAGCGTTGAAAAGGGTTGTTATAAACAAGTCCAGTTTTCACATCTTCAAAGCACTTTCAACCACTTGATTTCAGTTGTATGCAGTTGGTTTAGACTTCTATAGTGTGTGAAACTGAAAGCAGTCCGGTGTCTTTAGAAGTGACCTTGCGCAAGGGCTATTCAAGTGAATCATGCCTACGTGTCTGAAAGTCTTTGTTTCTAGTGGACGTGGTCAGTAGACGTGTCTCTACTTCCACTAATGATTTCTGTATTCTTTCTGTATCTCTTCTCACAGCGGAACTGAACAACGGGATAAAGAAGGAGGTGTCAAGTAAAGATGTCGCTCGGATCTGGGTGAACGACGACATGAAAGTGCGGAGCTTCTCACCTACACTAGTGAGTGGTGTCGTCCAATCGCTGACTCTTGACCAAAAAGGCGAACGGCGTAGGAGTCCTAGTAAAATCCGTTCTCCCTGTTCAATGACACACTCTAGCAGTCTCAAGGAGTTTTCACTCAGAGTTCGATTTGTTACTGTATTTTTTTTTCTTCATTTGTTTGAGTTGGTTTCACATTGCCAAATGTCTAACAAGCTAAAATGCCTTAACAAAACCATGTGTTCATGCAAGTAATTTGTTTATTGGAGAAAAATGCTTGCTTTAAATCCGTTTATGATTGTCGATTAAGTGTAACTTGCGCGTCCCCAAACTTCATATTACTTTCGCTTTGGTCTTCCAACAACGTGGGAGGAAACAGTGCAATAGCTGCTATAACTGCGATACGAATAGGCTATATTCAGTAGCCACATCCCTGGTATAAACCCCCGTCTCCCTCAGATGCGCTAATAAATGCCCTGCTACTCACAGAATATTTCAGAGATATCAAGTTATGGTATTGCATGCGTTTCATCAAATGCTTGCAGTCAAACAAGCAATAATACTCCTCTGGTTCTTTTCCTGTGTTTGGTTCGGACTGCATTCTCACCTGCAGAGAACTGTACCATGGTACTAATGGAATCGGACCAAAACCACCCTTTTTGAGCGAACCACTGTGCGCTGTTTTGTTTGCTCACAACCGAGGGTAGTGTTCATACCAGTCCAAACTAAGGTGGACAAAGAACCGAAGTATGGTAAATTAAAAATCTCCAAACCAATTTGGTGTGGAAGCCCCCTTATCGATAAACGGCAACAACACAATGATTCCCTAATAATTACTATTTTCTTTAGGATTCAACAGAGCCTTCTGAGAATTTAATTTAATAGCCTGCTGAGTTTCTGTGAAATGCTTCAGACAGCTTAGTAACAAGTGATTATGTCTTTGTGTAGAAACTCCCAGGAATGGAGGAGGAGGCTGAGGAAGAGGAGGATGAAGAGTTGGGTCATGCTGAGACATACGCTGAGTACATGCCTATGAAATGTAAGGCTGAGGACTCAACTATTTAGTTTCCTTTCACGTTTACTGAAGCTGTTAAGCCTTGTTCACACTGGCAGTTTGAAGGGACATATCCGATTTTGAATCTGATATTTTTCCTGTAACCTGAACAGCCAAAAATCGCATTGAATCCCATATTTCAAGTCACCTTAATAGGTGGTTTAAAATCAGAGACAAATCTGATTCCTGTCCATGGAACTTGTCTGAATGGTCAAATTGAATTTCCCCTCACGTGATTTTTAGTCGGTTATTTGGCATATCTTATTGTTTGGTAGCTAATCTGAGTGTTTGACATGTATGTGGTAGCTAATTAACTTAATTGTTTACCAGCAAATTAGTGAATGTGCTAGCAAACTAAATGTCTAGCTAGCTTAGGTGACTGCTGTGGCTAGCCAAAAATAATATTGTTTATACTTTGAGGCTATAAGTGTTCTTCCACTATGATTTCAAAGATTCAATGCAGATCGGAGACTTCCATCGTTGTCACCTTAGCTTGCTATACAACAACTTCTGATGGATTGAGGGAGCACAAGCACCACTAATCAGCCTACGCCTCTGCACACAAACCTGCCATTGCCATGGCAACTAGCATAGCCAGGTCAAAAAATGACTACAGTCTGAGCAAGCACACCTCCGATGTGGTCACTTGCTGTTTGGACAGTCAGTATTCCAAAATGGATTTTAAAAACAAACCTGATTTTGCACTTTTGAATCCTGAAGTGTGAACGAGGCTTAATACTTATCATAGTCAAATAATATTGACTGATGAAAGATGGGTGGAGCCCATGCAGAGGTGCACACTGAGTGTTTGCTTTGAGGGTGCAGAGGGCTTAATGGAAAACAAAGATTTGATTGGTCAGCTGGCTGATTTGTTGATTGATGGTTCCAGTGAGGATCGGGCTGCGTCACCCAGACCCAGTGGTGGAGACCAGCTCCCTGTCCAGTGTGAAGCCTCCAAACGTTTGGTACAGAATGTCCATACCAGAGGAGACTGTCGATCGCGGCTGGCTGTCTGCTCTGCAGCTGGAGGCCATCACATACGCTGCCCAGGTAAAGAGCCTACACTTACGCCACTGCTCACTTGGCCAGATAAAGACCCTACTACAGCTTGGCACTGCTTTATGTACTAGTGTAGATGAGCATTCACATACTGAAATTTTTCTTGTCTCCATAGCAACATGAGACATTCCTCCCTAATGGCGACCGAGCGTCCTATCTGATAGGAGACGGGGCCGGAGTAGGCAAGGGCCGGACCATCGCTGGGATCATCTACGAGAACTACCTCCTCGGTAGAAAGAGGTCACTCTGGTAAAACTGTAACTAGGGTTACCTGATACATCCCATTAATGAAACAAGATGAAACTACACACACGTATTCACACACACCCATTTCTTAAAGGCTATTCCGTCTTCACAGGTTCAGTGTTTCTAATGACCTGAAGTATGATGCGGAGAGGGATCTGAAAGACATAGGAGCCAAGAACATTCAGGTCCATTCACTAAACAAGGTAAGAGGTTGCCCGCTGTGTGCAGATGTACTTCTCCATGCTTTTTTCTTACATGGTAATAAATTGAAGAGGATCCTTCACACTGGATATGCTTTTCATATCTGCCTTCCAAAATGACGTGTTCACATGCATGTCAAGGAGTTGTTCGCCTTCACTCAAAACCCATTCTATTTTGTCTGTCCCAGTTTAAGTATGGTAAGATCTCGTCCAAACACAATGGCAGTGTGAAGAAGGGGGTGATCTTCGCTACCTACTCCTCTCTGATCGGAGAGAGCCAGTCTGGAGGGAAGTACAAGACCCGCTTCAAACAGCTGCTCCACTGGTGTGGAGAGGACTTCGACGGAGTCGTATCCTTTCATTGACCAACAGATGACTACTGTAAAAACAAATCATAGAAAACATAATTGCCCTTAATACAACTTGTCCACATTTATACTGAGTTTGTAATCTGTAACTGCCCTTAGTAGGAGTTGTTGTAAACCGGTAGATGGAAGTGTCAGTTGTTTAGTGACGATAACACCTTTCCTTAATCCAAGCCCCTTTTAGATTGTATATGACG